>NC_061112.1:39675850-39846558 GCF_002878395.1 Capsicum annuum | reverse complement strand
CACTCCTACTCTTATCTCATTATTTAGGCCCGTCTTTATCTTCATCCCCATTCTCATTATTTTCTTTTTCATAGATGGATTCACCCTCACTTGTAGCCTCACAATTATCTCCATCATCAGTGTTTTCCTCAGAAGAGAATGAAGAATGGGGTGGTGAGGTGCTGGGGTTCTTCCCTCTGGGCATAGTTTTGGGTGGTGTCACTTTGGCACCCCGAGGTCTCTTTCCCCTTGGAAATACCTTCCCCACCACTTGGTATTCCTTTACTTATCCTCTTAACTTATCCATATCCTTATTAGTGAGTTGACATGTGGATTTCAAGGCAGGCTTCTTTGAGGTTTGATTCTTTGATGATTATTTCTTTGTCAAATCAACTTTCGGAGCCATTGCTACTTGCTGAAACATATCTGTTAGTATATTCTAAGAAAAGAAAAGAAAAACAAGAAAATTTGGTGTAAGTTTAGCATGATTTATGAACTCTATGACTCAGGATATGAATCATATCTTCCGATTATGAGTTGTTAAGAGACTCGTAAGGTGGAGGGATGGCTAATTGATATTCACTGGTTAAGCAACAAGTCCTCCTAACGAGTTGTAATGTTAGACTATGACTCATTTCCAACACTCATTAAAAGACCAAAAATACTTTCCTTATGCAATACCCTTTCGATTCATTATAACTCCTGACTGGGAGTCGTACAGTGTGACTACGACTCTTTGAGATGATTCATAATGTTAACAGAACCCACACTATTCTAATCAATAATATTTCCTGTGGTTACGAGTCATGTAATGACTTGTTAGTGATCCTACGAGTTGTAACGAGTCTCGTAGCCACTACAACATGATTTTTTATAAGAGCTATTTCAAGATACCTCTTACCAATAAAACACTACACTTTAGAACAATAATCAATAGCTCCTACTTCATCCCTAATCAATAATTTATAGCACAAAGTTCATATTTAGACCCTTTAACACATTACATTACAAATTACTAAAGAGTAGGACTCCGTTATATGTATGCACACACATTTCAATCAAGAAACCCGAGAAGCTCTTACACATTAAAGAATTAACATAGTATATAGAAATTTAAGCACGAAATACTCACTTGTTTACTTGAGACTTTGATTTCTTGACTTCAATGATTTTGTTCCTTAACTCTTCAGATTTTCGACTTTGGGAGATTTTTCTTAGTTGAATTCTAAGTTTAAGGGATGAATATGGACTATTTTTGTGTTGGGTTAGTCGACGAAGGGAATAGAGGGAGTAACAAGATTTGAATTTGGGAATTGTAATCATTTGGATTGAATTCCTATGTTTAAATCAGTTAAATTGGACTGGGTTGAGCCGCCAGTCCTGTGATGTTCGGCCTACTTATGAATCTTTACTAAAACTTGTAATATCACACTATGGGTTATGGAATCCCCTTATAATGACTGGACTTTACCTAGATTTCCATTCATCAAGACTCAAGGTAACGAGTCATAGTCACTGACTACGACTCGTTCTGAGAGTTGTAATGACTCCAGAAACAAAATACCTAAAGGTAAACTGAGTCCCAGGTCCCTACGACTCTTAGTCATAAGTCTTGAGGTCTGGTTATGGCTCGTGAAGTGGCTCGTATGGCCTAGGACCAAAAATGTTTTTCGGTCTTCTTCTACAATCTCTAGCCCTGCACACTGAACACACAAGTTACCCTATAATCAAATAAAGACCAAACATGGGTTGAAACCCACACAACACTTAATTTAACATCGTGGTGCAATTTGGATAGGTTGGATACTCAAATTTATCTAACTCACCGTAAGGGTTTCCTTCCATGCAACAATCGATTTAACGTCGTGGCACGACTCAGTTGCCTTTGTTACTCAGACTTCACCAAGGCTCAAATCATCAACCACTTTTACTTCCTCAGTGCTACCCATACAGTGCTTGACCCTTTGCCCATTCACTTTGAACGGGGTTTCACAATCACGCTTTAGCTTGATAGTACCATACAGGAACACCTTCACCACAGTGAACGATCCATACCAACTAGACTTCAGCTTGCCAGGAAACAAGAGAAGTCTTGAATTATATAGAAAAACCTAATCACTAAGATCAAACACTCTTTTCTCAATTTTTCAATTCTGATGCATCTTTATCTTCTCCTTGTACAACATAGAACTCTCGTAAGCCCAAAGTCAAAACTCATCCCACTCATTTATCTTGTCCATCCTCAACTTTGTTGCATTTTTCCACTCAAAATTTAGCTTTTTGAGTGCCCACAGTGCCTTGTGAACAAGTTCAATAGGCAAGTGGTATGCCTTTACAAACACAGGATGATATGGTGAGGCACCTATAGGGGTCTTAAAAGCTGTTTGGTAGGCCCATAATGTATCATCTAGCTTCACAGTCTTTGCCAATATAAACTTGATCTCTCTATTAGAGAACTCAACCTGTCCACTTGTCTGAGGGTGATAAATTGTTTCTATCTTATGCCTTATTCCATATTTCTCAAGCGGACTCTTGAATAGACGATTACAGAAATATGACCCATGATCACTAATTATTGCACGTGGAGTGCCAAACTGAGAAAAAATATGTTTCCTTAGAAATATGGTGACACTTCTACCTTCATTGTTACAGAGCGCTACTGCTTTCACCTATTTTGGCACATAGTCAACCGTAACCAGAATGTATTTCATACCATGGAGTCTCACAAAAGGACCTATAAAGTCAATTCCCCACACATCAAATAACTATAACTTTAGAATAGGGTTCATAGGGAGTTTATGGCTTTTAGATATATTTCCTTGACACTGCAATTGGTCACAGGCTAGTGCAAAGTCATTAGCATCCTTGTAGATTATAGGCAGTAATACCCATAATGCAAGATTTTGTGGGTTGTTCTGGTTTCTCCATGGTGACCCCGAACAGGTGAAGCATGATAAGACTTAAGAATACTCATCATCTCCACCCCTAGATACATCTATGAATCATACCATCTGCATAAATCCAGAATAAATAAGGCTCATCCCAGAAAAACTTTCTTACCTCTTGCATAAATCTCTTTATCTACTAGAAGGATAAGTCTTCTAGGACAATATCACTTGCCAAGTAATTGGCAAAATCAACAAACCAGGGAATTAGATCTTGCGATAATGCCAAAATTTGCTCGTCTGGAAAAGTATCATCAATTTAAAACCTATCCCACTACTTTCTGCATTGCTTCTTCCTCAAGTATGGACAAATGATCTGGAACTTAATTTTTCGTTCCTTTCCGGTCCTTCACCTCAAAATCAAACTCTTGAAGCAAGAGAACCCGACAAATCAATCTCAGATTTTCATCTTTATTTGCCATTAGGTATCTCAAGGCTGCATGATTTGTGTGAACGATGATCTCAGTCCCAATCAATTAGGCCCAAAATTTTTCAAAGAAAAAAACCACTGCTAAAAACTCTTGCTTAGTAATAGTATATTTCTTTTGAGAGGGGTTTAATTCTTTGTTGACATAGTAAGTTGGGTCAAGTATCTTTTCTTGACTTTGGCCTAGGACTATACCTATGACCACACTGCTTGCATCATACAGGATCCAAATGGTAAGGACCACTGAGGTACATTATAATAAGGGATGACACGAACCGCTCCTTAAAAAACTCAAAAGCCTTTTGACATACCTCATCAAAATCAAACTTCACCTCTTTCTCAAGAAGCTTACATAGAGGGTCTGTAATGTTTGAGAAATCCTTAATGAAATACCGGTAAATCCAGCATAGCCCAAAAAAATTTGAATACCCTTCACCTAGACTAGTGGTGGAAGCTTCTCAATTACTTCAATTTTTTCCTTATCCACCTTTATTCCCCTTTTCTAGATCTTATGCCTAAGCATAATTCCTTCTTTTACCATGAAATGAAACTTTTCTCAATTTAACACTAACTTGCATTCCTTACATCTATGAAGAACCTTGGACAAATGGACTAAATAGTCGTCAAAAGTATCACCAACCGTAGGAAAATCATCCATAAATACCTCAATGGTCTCGTCCACCATATCAAAGAATATCGGCATTATACATCTCTGAAAGTTAGCGAGAGCATTGCACAACCCAAATAGAATTCTTTTGAATACAAAAGTCGAATAAGGTAGGTAAAGGTTATTTTTTCTTTGTCTTCAGGTGCAATAGTGATCTAATTATAACCCGAATACCAATCAAGAAAACAATACCGAATCTTGCCTGCTAACCTGTCCAACATCAGATCCATAAACGACAGAGAAAATGGTTCTTCTAAGTCCATATATTCAGCTTTTTATAGTCTATGCACACTCTCCAACCTGTGACTGGCCTCATTGGCACAAACTTATTTTTCTCATTTGGGACTACAGTAATTCCATATTTCTTTAGGATGCATTGAACAGGACTGACCCACTTACTATCTGTAATGGGGTAAACCAATATCTAACCACTTGATAATTTCTTTCTTTACCACTTCCTATATAGGAGGATTAACCGATGTTGATTCTCAATATTAGAAATGCAGTAAGATTCAAGATGGATTTTATGAGTACAAATGCCAGGTAGAGTACCCACAATATCTATAATGGTCCACCCAATAGCTCTTTTAAACCTTTGCAACACTGATAACAATGCCTCTACGTCAATATCAACCAAGTTAGGTGCAATAATTACCGGTAGGGTATTGTCGCCCCCCAAAAATATATAACACATATGATAAGGGAGGGCTTTTAACTCCAAGATTGGTGGCTCCTCATAAATGGTCGACCTAGAGGAGTGATTCTATTTTTTAGATCCAGATCAAGCTTATTTGGAGCATAAGTGTAAGAACCTCTCCCATACAGAGTGTCCACTATCTCATCATATTTCTCAATTCTATCACTATTAAAATTCATAATCACTATTGCCAATGTTTCAACACCCATCCTTTCCTTAATTAGAATAATCACTACATCAACCTCGTCATCAATGGTGTCAACCATAGATGCTACCCGCATATCATCAGGCTACTTTATTGACTGGCAGACATTGAACATCACTTGTTCCCTATTGAGTTTGAACCTCATGTGTCCCTACTCCATATCAACCAATGACCTACCCATACCTAGGGAGGGTCTATCCAAGATGATTGGGACTTAGAATTTAGCCTCACATCTAGAATCACAAAATCGACTAAAAAGATGAAGGACTCCACTTTCAACATCACATCACAAAGAATACCCACCAGTTTTTTAATGGTTTGGTCTGCCATTAACAAGCTCATAGATGTTGGTTTAGGTGTCCTCAACCCCAACTGCTTAAACATAACCAGCGATATAAGATTAATACTGGACCATAAATAGCATAAAGCTCGAGAAATATTAAAGGACCCATTAGTGCAAGGGATGGAAGCTACAGCACTACTGTGGTGTACATTATTAGGGGGCTCATAACTCACATTCCGCTTTTTAGTTACTAGACCTTTCATAAATTTTTCATATCCAGGCATCTGGTCCAATGGCTCTACTAGGGGAATATTTATAGAAGTTTAATTTAATATCAATAGGAACTTTTGATATTCAACTTCTTATTTATTCTTTAGCCTTTGAGGAAAAGGTGGGAGAGATCTCGGAATAGTCTTCAACACTGGATCATCAACCTTTCCCTTTCATTTATCCTTAATACCTTTGATTGTTTAAAACCTACTACAGGTGTCTTATCAATATTAATCTCGTCACCATTAATCCTTGGCTCTTTTATAGTAGGCATAGGAGGATCTATGGCGGTTTTACCACTATGAGTGGTAATAGCATGACAATGACTATCATTTTTCAAATTTTACACTATATTATTGGGAAGAGTGTCAGGCTGCCTCTAATTAATTGTGGCCAATATTTTTCCAAACTGTTGCTCTAGTTGTTTTATTACGGTGGCATGTGACTCAACTTTCTGATTTAACCCTAATATGTCTGCCTTAATCTCCTTAAGACTACTCTCCTAACTTTCTAAGCCTTTCACTAGCTTTGACAATATTACTTCCATTTTTGACTCAGTATCTAGGTTGTTCGATGGAATATATCTCTTACTCTTCTGATTATAGTCATCCTTATGCCTCCAATCACCATCTTACTCTCTGTTTCTATCTCATTACTTGACGCCATAGTAGTTTTAGCCTTGGCTTTCTTGCCCCTTCGCTTGAAAATCTGCCACTTCTCGATCTAGATACTTAGCTTCCTTATCTACGTCAGACTCATAAGCCTGGATGTAGACCCTTGTACCTTTAATGAATTCACTTTTTTAGAATTCATCGTTGTAAACAGTTATGTAAGAAGCCTAATATTCATTCTAAACTGTGCAACATCTTGTGCTACCAAATAATCACCAACCTTGTATTCACTAGAATCTCCAATGGCATATGTACCAGCACCCCTATCAATCTCCTAAATATGCCATCATTGGTTAGTAACAAAGATCTCATCTAGCATTTCCTATGCTATAGCCCAATGCAGATGCATAAATATGCCTCTAGATATTGTGTCTTTCATTGTCCTAGAGCTTATATTCAGGGATCTATAGAATATCTCCAGCAAATTAGACACTGGAATTCGGTGATTAGGTACCATGCTTAACTTTTTTTTGAATCGAAACCATGCGTCATACGTGGACTCAGCAAGCAACTGCCTAAAGTTGTAGAGTTCATCATTCAACTGTAGTATCCTGGCAGGTGGAAAAAAGTAGTTCAAAAACTATCTACGCAACTTACTCCAATTAATGATTGAGCCTCTAGGAAGTTCCCCCAACCACACTTATGCTTCTCCGATTAATGAGAATGGAAGAACTTCAATCTCAATGCTTCCTGATCCACCCTCAGAATAGTATACAAAGTGAAGAGCCTAGTATAATTGGCAAGATTCATATTCACATCATCTGTTGACAACCCCAAAAATACACTATTTAAATTCAGCAGCTAGATCTTTGCACATGTAATATCAAACTTACTATTTGGGGATAAAGCAGGAGAAATAATGGCTCTTGTCTCTGCCGGCTTAACATATCCCATATAATCATCTTTATCATACGGTTTTAGATACTGATATACTAGGATCACTCGAGCTCTGCTACCTTGCACTCCATCTACCAGTCTTAGCTTGGCTAGTTCTGACTACTGAGCTAACCTGACCTATTCAGCCACTCTACTCTGATGTTAAGCTACCTCTGCTAGCATCTTCTCTGTCTGTCAGTTTAAAATATTCTATGGATCACTAAGAGCAGAAGGAGGTATGGAAAGCGAATAAGCTCAAATCGCTTCTAAATTACATGCACATATTGGTTCAATCATAGCACAATCCATTTTTAGCAGTCTCTCTGGTTCAAGATTCAATGGGAGTAAGGGATTTCCTCGACCCCTAGAGTTGGGCATACACCAACATATACCAATAAAAAGAAAAAAAAAACACCCAAAACTTTAGCAAATAAAATTAATAACTCAACACTATATTCCCCGGTAACGGCGCCAAAATTTTATGTCGCCCAAAACTAACATCCAAAGAAGTATATTACGGTCGATGTCAAATATACAAACCCAAACCAGGTTGAGGTTGAACCTACACTATGACTCATTACGGTTGCACACTATGACTCATTATCACTCCTTATGAGTCATGCTCATTCTTTACTTAGCTCCTGTAGCTTACCTTTTACCACTGTTATCCTGATGAGTCTAGATACAAGTCTACATATGACTTAACAATTCGTATCCTGACCAGTACTTTAATTGTTTAGATTATTTTCTTCTATTTTTCATTCCAAGCCACTTCTAACCTAATTTACCTATAATACATATAAAACACATATCATATCAAACAAAATACCCAAAGTCAATCCATAATTTCACCATTTTAAGCATCAAATATGCCATGTTCCATGGCTTATCAATAACTTTGCCTTGCCACCTCAACACATAACTAAGCCCAACTCTGGAAGCATCAAAATAAAATACAAAACCATCTGAGCCCTCAGGTAAGGTTAAAACTAAAGCAGTAGTAAGTCGAGTCTTTAACTCTTGAATATGGAAACATGAATATGGAAAACCTGCAACATACCCATGAATACATCAGGAGAACCCACCTGATCCTGTCATGTTTGAAGGGCATAAAACTTATTTTGATATTAACCATCACCTGTACTATTTAGGGCACCCTACTGTGTAGGACGACCTGCAGGAGTTGCTGGAGAATTCGACTTATTTTGCTGATGGGAATCTCTACTATTCTAAAAAGCCACTGAGCATTCACTAAGCATATGATATAGCTTGCCTTACCTAAATTAACCATCACTATCATCCATACACTCACCGTTGTGGTTCTACTATACTTCTTCCATACTGGTTTGGTACGACCATTGTTCACACTACCCTGAGACTTAGAGCCAGGTGATCCATCATGATGATCCTGCATGAACATAGGCACTGGGGAACTAGAAGAAGATGGGGATAGAGCTGAAGATTTTTATAAAAATTTCAAACGGTTTCCACCATCTAAACTTTGCTGAGAGTAATTGAAGCTACCTATTCTAGCCCTCTTATACACCCTTTTCTTCTCATTAAATTTCTCTTTCTCTATCTGATGAGTATGAATCATAAGTATGGAAATGTCCATATCCTTCACTAACATAGAAGTCCTACACACTTTAAACACATACAAAGAAACACCAGACACAAACTTGCTCATGCAAGCCATAGAATCGATAACCATAACTGGAGCATATCTCGCCAACTGAGTGAACTTAACAGAATGCTACTTCATACTCATGCTACCCTATTTAAGGTTCCTCTATACCTTGGCCTTTCTCAACTCAAGTGTGAAGAAACTATTCAAAAATACATCCACAAACTTGACTTATTCTATCAGTTTTGTGTCTACACCCTTATCTCTATTTGTTGGTTATACTAGGTGTGATCTATACTCCTTATAGTTTATAGGAAGCTAGGTCAACACTCTTAGTTGGGGTAATACCTATAATCTTTTAACCTTCTAGATATTGTCCATGAAATCCTATACATCCCCTCAAACTTAGACCCAAAGAACATTAGGGGATTTATTCGAGTGAAGCCTCGAACACTTGTTGCTGCTGCGTTTCCTATCAGGTTGGCTGGTGCCAAGAAAGCTGTTTGTTCTAGGCATTAATGAATTGAGATAAGGCTATAAAATCATCCTGAATTCAGCATGGGATACTGGTTTATTGAGAGGGTTTTCAGGAGCTGGTGGTGCTTGTAGATTCTTCGGCCCACTCTCATCTCCACTCCTTCTTTTGTGGTTCTTCTTTGGAGGCATATTTTTTAAACATAGAGTGAACGAGATAGAAGAAGGTTTTAATAGAGATCACACTCTATCGAATGATGTGATCATGAAAAAATGGTTAATTTTTCTAAAACGTCTTAAAGACTCTCACTTATAAGTGTGGCACTCTTTAACGCTCTATTTGAAGTAACTTTTAGATATCCTTGGACACTTTAAACCTATTTCTCTAATACTAAGTTTGTTATGACCCAAGACAACCCCTATTCATAACATGGTGCTTAGAATCACAAGTGGCTCCACGTTAACCCATGGCCTAGAAAAATGCTAAGAAATATAGATAATAATTGATAAAACAACACTTATGTAGAAGTTGAACTAAATAATATATTAACAATTCAAAGGAAATAAAGTCATCATTAAACAAGTCCGAGATGAAATGTTACAACTAACTATAATTCTAAGAAAACTCTACTAAGATGAGCTATTGGTATAAGCCCCCAACTAACTCTAACTATCTGAAAACTGAGAATGACAAAGATAAAATAAAATAAGAAGTTTACTCTATTCCTCAGAAGACTAACAAAAACTACTATTATTGATATGGGATTAGATCATCCTAGGCATGATCTAGGTGCTTAGCGTCAAGACCTAAATTATAAGATAATATAGTGCAAAAGAAATATACAACTAGTACTTTGAATATACTGAGTAGGCAAGATAGGAAAATAACTAGTATGAGTTGAACATGGAACATATAACATGATAAATAGTGCTAGACCAAGTAATGAACATATGTTGGAAAATGAAATGAATAACTAAATATAAGATTATGTCAGAATCTAAAGTCTAAACTGTAAACTATGGACTGTGGGAGTCACTAATAACTGACATATGCCAGTATGAGCTAATCAAGATTCCATGTTGACTCGTTGATATAACTTCTACTCGTTGATATAAAGAGTGCCAATTTTCTACTCTCATCTAGAGTATGGATTCTTGTTTGGAGAAGAACGGATGACTAAATTAAGATTAACAAGTTTTAATAAGAAATAAACTATAAAATAAAATTAAAAAATAACAAAAGAGATTAACATTAAGAAAAAAAACACTCAAGAACTAATCAACAACTAAGTAGGATAATTAACAGTTAAAAATTAGATTAGGAATAAAAAAGGTGAATTAGAATCAAGGAAATGAAACTAGGATATTAGAAAATGAGAAAATTGAGTTTTGGGAAAGTTGGCCTGCATTTTTGTGACATGCTAGAACATATGTAATGACTCGGGACTACCCCTTAGTCGTCACACGGTGCTTACGACCCCAAATTACCATAAGCTAACCCATGAATGATATCTGCTATGAGCACTGAAAAATAATACCAAAATAAATATAGAATAATAGGTTGAAATTCTATAAGGTTCAAAACATCTGAAATAGTGATAATGAATAATAACATCTGAATCTGAAATACTATCTGAATTTAGTCTCAAAAGCCTCTAATTGAAACTGTCTAAAAGTGGAGTTAATGGGACAATCCCCCAACTAACTCCATCTACTAAAATACTGCTAAGTTGAAGTACTGAAATAAAAGTATATCCTCGGTAGATAAGGACTCACTACTAAATCTTCTACTGCTGGCTGAATCTGGCTAAGCACGATCAGGAACCTGAGCGTCCGAAACTATGATATGAAACATCATAGCATAAGAAATGGGTATGCGATCAGTACGTGGAAATGTACTAGTATGATAAATAAGGTAAGCCTGAATGCATGGGTTCACATGCATGAACAATAACTAACTGAATGATATACACGAGCTGAATAGCATACTTGGAGGATCTGTATCTACTGAACATACTGTGCATACTGTAAATAAGTATATTTAAACTAAATCTAATAACTGATAACTAAATATATTAATAATCTGAGATCACTAATAATTTGAATTACTGATAACTAAGTAAGTGTATCTGACAGTCCCGATTTTATAGAACTGAACTGAGTTTTATTCTGAAGACTGAGAGTAAAACTGAAACTGTGGGAGGTAATCATCTAACCGACATGCCCCAATCTGAGCTAATAGTGGTCCAATCTTAAACCCTAATTAAAAGGGTGTCAGAACCGTGCCATGGGTAAAGACAAGGTGAAGAGTAACCCGTTACTGGTAGTTCCCTAAACAAGAACGGTGGTACCCTCTATTGGCAGTTAGAGCACCATATCAACACTCAACTGGCATATTTGATGTCTCAAAATACACTGTCTATGTAGTTCAAAAATGCAGGGATTGCTTCTAAGGATCAGACCCTCTGCTGGCAGGTGAGCCCCCATCCCTGGGTTCACTCAGTGCTGAATCCTACTTCCAACTGAAAGACATGGAACTGATTAACTGAACTAGACTGGACTGATACTGAGATTGCTAAATTTTCCTAAGTTCTGTAACTGACTAAATTCTACTAAATTTTATAAGGTACTAAGAGTTCTATTGATTGTGACATGACTAATTCTATTCTGTAACTGACATTGGTTCTAATTAATAGCTAAATTGTCTGGTCATAAATACCCCAGGACTCGATAGCATGAAAAGTAAAGAAAAGCAATTTCTTGAATAACATAACAATGTTCACTTGAATTATGTAAAGAAAAGCATAATCTTAAATAACATAACAATGTTCACTTGGTCATAATTCATTCATAGAGATATTTCATCAAACACTTGTGATGCATTAACTTGTACATGAATGGAGAATATATGTTGGCATGCTATAATGGCACTATTTAATTCTCATAGACAATTTATCAAACACATGGGAAGTATACTTGGTTCATTAAATCATAAGCACTTAGGGTTAACATGGATACAACAATCAACTTGCAAATCCATGGATTATAACATGGGGATTATTCAATTCAACATACATGCTATACAACTTCATGGAATCTACCATTAATCATGGATTGAAACTCAATAAATGTCAAAACATGAACCCAATCCAATTTCATACATGTAAATCATGAATCATTATTCTTGAAGCTTTAAAAATGGATTCTTTGACTCTAGGGTAGAAGGGACCCATAGATGAACATCTAACATACCTTGATTTAAGAGTATCTTGGAGTTCTTGGAGAGATTCTTGGGATTGACCTTGATTCTTGAGAGCGAGGGTTTGTTTTCTTTAGAGAGAACTACCTTTTGATTTTGGGGAAAAGTGAATAATAAAGGGTTTTACACATTTTTAGGGCTTAAATCCCGCATTTGTGCGGAATAAAATCATGAGAAAAGATTGTTTTAACCATGGGAACAACATTAATTTTTTGTGAAATTCTCCCGATCTAGACCCCTGGAGCGACGCGCCACTATCGTGTCAAGCCACTGAAAAATGACAACTGGGAAATTACATGGTGGCACGATGCGGTGGTATCGTATTGCCACTTTGTTTATGAACTGGAAGTGCACTGCAACACACAAGAATTGTGTTGGTAGACTAGAGTTTGACAATTGTTAACTGGGTTTATGGCTCTATGCGCCAATATCATGGAGCAACATTAGAAATTGACAATTGATATTTTAACACACTCCACGATGCGCTATTAGCCAGAATGACTATGTTTAATGACTGAAACTTTAAATTACCATAACTTCTTAATCGGTTATCGAATTTAGGAGAATTTTATATCATTGGAAACCTAATTGAATTTCCTATGCAATGGAAGATTCTAATCTAAAAATTAGTGAGCATTCAAAAAAATTTATTTAGGATAACACATGTACTTAGGGTTAATCTAGGCTAGGGAAATATGGGGTATTACAATATCTCCCCCTTGGGAACATTCATCCTCGAATGTGGCTAATTAAGCTGAGAGAGTACGAACAGACTGAGTTTATATACTGAACTAGACATGAACAACTGAAGCATGATTATGTGAATGGTCAGATAGATGGTCAGATAGACTAAACTTACATACTAAACTTGTATATCTGATGCATGATTACATGGCTAAAATTGATTTATGAAATACATGACTGACATAAGGATGATGTGAGATGGTAAGTGATACCAAGTTTGTAACGGTACTGAATATTGGACTATGGAGGTTTAAGGAAGACTGTAATGATGTATAAGACACCATCTAACTGAAGGATGACGAAATGATTTTGACACACTATTGAGGCCTGAGGAACACATGACATAAACTGAACTTCACAGAATATTAAGAGTGTAACATGAGTCATGGGAACTGAGCATACTGGGAAACATGAATACATGTGTCATGAACTGCATGACCTGAGTTTAGAGCTTTTGAACTTATGGAACCTGATCGTACTACAGAATGAACTGGAACTCCTTATACTAGGAACTATAAGCATGCATAGTTTTTGATAATGTGCACAAATATGATCTACGATCATAGAGCTGACATGTAAGGCATGATTATTGACATTAATACTAAAATATGAAAGCCTTACTTGGTTAATTGTTCTACCATCTCTTCCTTAGCTCAAAGTCATCATTCTATGTTCATGAATCACTTAATAAACTCTAAATCAAACTAAAACCACTTTACTCTAGAGTCTGAGATATAAATATACTCATAAACACTGAACTTATCCTGAAGGATTACTATTGATAATTTAAGGTCCACTGCTATTACTTTCTTTTGATAAATAATTCTTACTTTCTATATCCCAAACAATCATCATATAGCAACATCAACACTGAGAAATCTTAGAATTCTCACTCTTCTTTCTACTAGTTCAATCATCAAAGATTCAAACTTAAATTCTAACACATATCATGGATATCTGCAAATCTTTAATAAGCGTACTACTTTCATCATAGCTTGAAAGTATCACATCCACAAAATATACTTCAAATCAACAAACTTAAGTTCTTACATACACTATTTCAAGCCTACTAATTCACATTTCATACAACTATCCCCATGAAATATAATCTACTCAAATTCATATAATACTATCCCCATTTTATTGCTGGTAAACCCCTGGGTCCTTGCTTTTAAATCTAGGTCATATGCTATCATAGGATTCTGAGGAGGGATTTGAAAGAACACCTTACTTTGGCTGAATGAATGATTTTTCATGAATCATAAATGAAATCTTTCATACTCATAAGGACATTGAGGGGCTGATTTCAAGCCTACATAAAATCCTATAACTGTCCATAAGGAAATGCTTGAGAAATCTCTATCTGTAAGGATTGATCGATTTTGATTTTTTCTGCCACCTTAAAAACAAGGCAGGGCTAGCAAGAATAGAACAAGATGAGAATCTGTATAACTTTCTTAGAGGACCTTTCTATAGCACGATCTGAGACATGAAAGAAGAAAATTTTTTCCTAAAATATCTCATAGCCTCCTGTCCATAAGTGGGGCATGCTACATATCCATACACAAAACTCTATGCGATCCGTCTTTTCAGACTCCCTAGGACTCTATTGAACCTTAGGCTCTAATACCAAGTTTGTAATGATCTTGGATGACCCCATAGTTGTCACACGGTGCTTACAACCCTAAAGTTCTGCAAACTAGACAATGAAAGATATCTTCTATGAGCACTAAACAATAATACTAAGATAAATACGGAATAATAGGCTAAAATGGCATAAGGTTTTAAACATCTTAAATACTAATAATGAATAATAACATCTAAATCTAAAAAACTATTTGAATCTAGTCTAAAAAGCCTCTAACTAAAAATGTCTGAAAGTGGAGTTGATGGGATAATCCCCCAACTAATTCCATCTACGAAAATACTGCTAAGTTGAAGTACTGCAATAAAAGTATATCCTCGATAGATGAGGACTCACTGCTAAATCTGCTACTGCTAGCTGAATCTGGCTAAGCATAGTTAGGAACCTGAGTGTTTAAACCTATGATATGAAACATCATAGAACAAAAAATGAGTATGCGATCAGTATGTGGGAATGTACTGGTATGCTAAATGAGGTAAGGCTGAATGCATGGGTTCATATATATGAACAATAACAAACTGAATGATATGCAAGAGCTGGATAGCTACATAGAGGATCTGTATCTACTGATCATACTGTAACTAAGTATACTGGAACTAAATCTAATAACTGATAACTGAATATACTGATAATCTAAGATTACTGATAATCTGAATTACTGATAACTGAGTGATTGTATCTGATAGTCCTAATTCTATAGAACTGGACTAAATTTTATTTTGAAGACTGAGACTGAAACTAAAACTATGGGAGGTAATCATCTAACTGACATGCCCTAATATAAGCTAATAGGGGTCAAATCTGTAATACCAATTAGAAGAGTGTCAGTGCCGTGCCACGGGTAAAGACAAGCCAAAGGGTAACCCTTTACTAGAAGGTTCCCTAAATGAAAATGGTGGTACCCTCTACTGGCAGGTAGAGCACCTCATCAACCCTTAACAATCAGGTTGATGTCTCGACCTACATTCGCTACATAGTTCTGAAATATAAGGATTGCTTTTAAGGATCACACCCTCTGTTGGCAGGTGAGCCCTCATCCTTAGGTTCACTCAGTGCCGAATCCTACTCCTAACTGAAAGACACAGAACTGATTAACTAAACTAGACTTGAATGATACTGCGATTGCTGGATTTTCCTAAGTTCTGTGACTGACTGAATACTATTGAATTCTGTAAAAGACTGAGAGTACTACTAATCATGACATTACTGATAATATTTTGTACCTGACACTTGCTCTAAGTAATAGTTAAATTGTCGGGTATTAAATTACCCCAAGACTCAATAGCATAAAAAGTACAAAAAAGCATAATCTTGAATAACATAACAATGTTCAGTTGGTCACAATTCATTCATAGAGACATTTCATCAAACACTTGTAATTCATTAACTTGTACATGAATGGGCAATACATGTTAGCATGCTATAATGGCATTATTTCATTCTCATAGATAATTTATCAAACACATGGGAAGCATACTTAGTTCTTAAATCATAAAAACTTAGGGTTACTATGGATACAATAATCAACTTGCGAATTCATAGATTATAACATGGGGGGTTACTCAATTCAACATACATGCAATACAACTTCATGGAATCTACCATTAATCATGGATTTAAACTCAATAAATATTGAAACTTGAACACAATCCAATTTCATACATGTAAATCATGAATCACAATTCTAGATGCTTTAAAAATGGATTATTTCACCCCATGGGTGGAAGGGATCCATAGATGAACATCTAACATTCCTTAATTAGAGAGTTTCTTGAAGTTCTTAGAGAGATTCTTGGGATTGATCTTTATTTTTGAGAGCTAGGGTTTGTTTTCTTGAGAGAGAACTACCTTTTAATTTTGGGAAAAAGTGAATAATGAAGGGTTTTACATATTTTTAGGGCTTAAGTCCAACATCCGGGTAGATTAAAATCATGGGAAAAGACTATTTTAACATTGGGCACAACTTTAATTTTTCATGAAATTTTCTAAATTTAGACCCTGGCACGATGAGCCACTATTGTGCCAAGCAAATGGTAAATGGCAACAGAAATGGTGGCGCGATGTATTAGTATCGTGTTTCTACTTTGTTTGTGAACTGGAAGTGCACCTTCACGTGGTGGAATCGCGTTGGTACACTGGATTTTGAAAATTATGAACTGGGTCTATGGCGCGATGCGCCAATATTGTGGAGGAAAACTAGAAATTGACATTTCTATTTTAACACACTCCGCGATGCGCTACTGTCCTGAATGACTATGTTTAACGACTGAACTTAAAATCGCCATAACTTCTTACCCGATTATCGGATTTAGGCAAATTTTATATCGTTGAAAAGCTAATTGATTTTTCTACATAATAGATAGCTCTAATATAAAAATTACTAAGTATTCAAAAATTTTAATTTGGGATATCCCATGTATTGAGGGTTAATCTAGGCTAGGGAAATATAGGGTATTATAATATCTCTCCCTTGGAAACATTCTTCCTCGAATGTGGCTTGTTAAGCTGAGAGAGTACGGACAAACTAAGTTTACTAATGAACTAGACATGCACAACTGTAGGATGATTATGTGACTGTTCTGATAGACTGAACTTATATATTGAACATGCATATTTGATGCATGATTACATGGCTAAAATCGATTTATAAAATACATGACTCACATGAGGATGATATGAGATGATAACTGATACCAAGTTTATAACGGTACTGAATATGAGACTGAGTAGGTTTAAAAAAGTCTATGATGATATACTAGACACCATCTAATTGAAGGACGATTGAATGATTTTGACACACTACTGAGGCCTGAGGAACACATGACATAAACTGAACTTCAAGGACCATTAAGAGTGTAACATAAGTCATAGAAACTGAGCATACTGGTAAACATGAGTACATGCATCATGAACTAAATGACTTGAGTTTGGAATTTCTAAACTTATGGAACCTGATTCATACTACAGAATGAAATGAAACTCCTTATACAAGGAAATGTAAGCTGCATGGTTTTTGATAATGTGTACAAATAAGATCTATAATGACAGATCTAACATGCAAGGCATAAGTACTAACATTACTACTAAAATCTGAAAGCTTGACTTGGTTAATTGTTCTACCATCTCCCCCTTAGCTTAAAGTCATCATTCTATTTCCACGAACCTCTTAATAAACTCTAAATTGTACTAAAACCACTTTGCTTTAGAGTATGTGATACAATAATACTCATAAATACTGAACTCATCCTAAAGGACTACTTTTGATAATGTAAGGTCCACTACTAGTACTTTCTTGTGATACATAAATCTTAGCTTTCTATAGCCCAAACAATCATCATATAGCAATATCAACACCGATAAATCTTAGAATTGTCACTCTTCTTTCTACTAGCTCAATCTTCAAAGATTCAAATTTAGATTCTAACACATATCATGGATATCCGCAAATCTTTAATAAATGTACTACTTTCATCATAGCCTGCAAATATCATATCCACAACATATACTTTAAATCAACAAACTTAAGCTCTTACATACACTAATTCAAGCCTACTAATTCACCTTTCATACAACTAGCCCCATGAAATATAATCTGCTCAAATTAAGATAATACTATCCCCATTTTACTGCTGCTAAACCCCTGGATCCTTGCATTTAACTCAAGGTCATATGCTATCATAGGATTCAGGGGAGGGATCTAAAAGAACACCTGACTTTGGCTAAATGAATGAGTTTTAATGAATCATGAATGAAATCTTTCTTACTCATATGGGCGCAGATGGGATAATTTCAAGCCTGCATAAAATCCCATAACTATCTATAAGGAACTTCCTGAGAAATCTCTATCTGTAAAGATTGATCAATCTTAATTGTTTTTGTCACCTTGAAAACAAGGCAGGGCTAGCAAGAATAGAGCAAGATGAGAATCTGTATAACTATCTTAGAGGACCTTTCTATAGCACGATCTAAGACATGAAAGAAGAGAAATAAAACATCTCATAGCCTTCTATCCATAAGTATGGAACGCTACACACCCATGCACAAAACTCTATGCGATGCGTCTTTTCAGACTCCCTAGAACTTGATTGAACCTTTGGCTCTGATATAAAAGTTTGTAACGACCCAGGACTACCCCTTAGTCATCATACGATACTTACAACCCTGAAAGACCACAAGATAACCCATGAATGATATCGGCTATGAGCACTGAACAATAATACTAAAATAAATGCGGAATAATCAGATGAAATTCCACAAGAATCAAAACATCTAAAATACTAATAATGAATAATAATATCTAAATCTAAAATACTATCTGAATCTTGTCTGAAAAGCCTCTAACTGAAACTGTCTGAAAGTAGAGTTGATGGGATAATCCCCTAACTAACTCTATCTACTAAAATATTGCTAAGCTAAAGTACTGAAATAAAAGCATATCCTCGATAGATGAGGACTCACTGCTAAATTTGCTACAATTAGCTGAATCTGGCTAAGCACGATCAGGAACCCAAGTGCCAGAACCTATGATATGAAACATCATAGTACAAGAAATGGGTATGCAATCAATAGGTGAGAATGTATTGTTATGATAAATAAGGTAAAGCTGAATGCATGGGTTCATATGCATGAATAATAACTAACTAAATGATATGCAAGAGTTAGATATCATACATGGAGAATCTGTTTCTACTGAACATACTATGCATACTGTAACTAAGTATACTGAACTGAATTTGATAACTTCTAACGGACTATACTTATAATCTAAGATCATTGATAATCTGAATTACTGATAACTGAGTGATTGTATCTGATAGACTTGATTTTATAGAATTAATCTGACTTCTATTCTGAAGACTGAGACTGAAACTGAAACTCTGATAGGTAATCTTCGAATAGACATGCCCTAATCTGAGCTAATAGGGATCCAATCTTTAATCCTAATTGGAAGGGTTTCAGTACCGTGCCATGGGTAAAGATAAACAGAAGAGTAACCCTTTAATGGTAGGTTCCCTAAACGAGAACGGTGGTACCCTCTACTTGTAGGTAAATCACCCCATCAACCCTTAACTGACAGGTTTGATGTTTCAAACTACGCTGGCTTTGAAGTTCTGGAATGCGAGGATTATTTCTAAGGATCACACCCTCTACTGGCAGGTGATCCCTCATCCTTGGGTTCACTCGGTGCTGAATCCTACTCTCAACTGAAAGATACAGAACTGATTAACTGAACTGGAGTGGAATGTTACTGAGATTGTTGAATTTTCCTAAGTTCTGTAACTAACTAAATTCTACTGAATTCTATAAGGGACTGAGAGTACTATTGATTATGACATGACTGATACTATTCTGTAAGTGACACTAGCTCTAAGTAATAGCTAAATTATCAGGTATTAAATACGACCAGGAATCGATGGCATAATAGTGAAGAAGAGCATAATCTTGAATAACATAACAATGTTCACTTAGTCATAATTCATTCATAAAGACATTTCATCAAAAACTTGTAATGCATTAACTTTTACATGAATGGGGAATACATGTTAGCATGCTATAATAACATTATTTCATTCTCATAGATAATTTATCAAACACATGGGAAGCATACTTGGTTCATTAAATTATAAACACTTGCATAGATACAACAATCAATTTGCAAATTCATGGATTATAACATAAGGATTACTCAATTCAACATAGATGCTATACAACTTCATGGAATCTACCATTAATCATGGATTGAAACTCAATAAATGTCAAAACATGAACACAATCTAATTTCAAACATGTAAATCATGAATCATAATTCTTGAAGTTTTAAAAATAGATTATTTGACTCCATGGGTGGAAGGGACCCATAGATGAACATCTAACATGCCATAATTCGAAAGTTTCTTAGAGTTCTAGGAGAGATTCTTGGGATTGACCATGATTCTTTAGAGCTAGGATTTATTTTATTGAGAGAGAACTACCTTTTGATTTTGGGAAAAAGTTAATAATAAAGGGTTTTACACATTTTTAGGGCTTAAATCCCATATATGGGCGGAACAAAATCATAGGAAAATACTATTTTAACGTTGGGCGCAAATTTAATTTTTTGAGAAATTTTCCCGATCTGTACCGCTAGAGCGACACGCTACTATCGCGCCAAGCCACTGGGAAATTACATGGTTGTGCGATGCGGTGGTATTGTGTTGCCACTTTCTTTTTGAACTGAAAGTGCATAGCGACACAGTAAAATCACGTTGGTACACTAGAATTTAACAATTGTGAACTGGGTCTATGGCGTGATGCACCAATATTGCTGAGCAACACTGAAAATTGACAATTGTTATTTTAACACACTTCGCGATGCTCTACTGGCCTGAATAACGATGTTTAACGACTTTAAAATCGCCATAACTTCTTACCCGGTTGTCAGATTTAGGCAAATTTTATATCATTGGAATGCTAATTGAATTTACTAAGCAATGGTAGGCTCTAATATAAAAATTACTGTCTATTCCAAAAAATTTACTTAGGATAACCCATGTACTAAGGGTTAATCTAGGCTAGAGAAATATGGGGTATTACAACATGTCATAACATGCCCATTCATGTAGGGACGCATATCAAAGATAGAAAACTTAATGGTGACATGTCCTCTAATAGGCTAGAACAGATGGTGAAATATTGGAGCATGTGTCGGTGCGCATAGCTTCGATAAACACATGAAGCCTCCAAATATTATGCTTTTATGGGCTATTTTTGTACTTCTTTCCTTGTCTTTTTTCTTTTTAAAATTTTCTCTTTTTGTACTAACACACAAACACTTTCCATTAACCTTCCTTTTGGATCAAACCACACCATGAATGTTATTCTTTAATAAGATACGAAGATCATAAAGAATACATAAACATTCACAAATTGACCCTCGGTCAATCGAGCTCCAAATTCAATGAATTTTAACCATAAGCTTCTATCAACTTCCCAAAAAAGATACAAATATTTTGGGGCTCAATTTCAAGCCAATCGCTCCTGCAAATTAAACCCATTTCAAAATATGAAGAACACTATGAAAATGATGAACTTTTAAATTTTCAACTTGCTCATTTTAACTCAGAATCGCTTCAAATTTGAGATCCGATATTCTTTTGGTATGGGGAACAAACCTCGATGCCTTTTAACCTTTAATTGCACCCTAAAATCATTAGATTTGAAGATCCATTTCCATTTTCTTCAAATATCAACTCAACAATGGTAAAATACTCATATCAACTCTAATCAAGCTCAAATATCAAATCTAGACTCAAATAGTATTACAGAACATAATTCTAGCACTACAACTCAACAAAATACAAGAATCAAAACACAGAAATTTCAAAATTACCCAAAGCATTTTTGATACTTTCTTTTTGTTTTATTTTGGTGTTAATAAATTCAAGATTGAATTCATGGGAATGAATCCAAGCACTACTCTGATGCTAAAATGATATAGCACAAAATACAAAACCAAACACAAAGAATGAAAATTGAAAGATAATAAAGAAAATGATAAATAGATAGACACAAGAAGAGAAAACATAATAAAATTAAAGGTATATTTAACCAATGACCCTTAAATGTTAAACATATGACAAGTACCTAATTCTTGCAATAACCTCAAGTAAAATTAATCCACTCACAATCAACATTTTACATAGTTCAACAAAGCTCCCCAAACGAGATTAAAAGCACTCACAAGTGTATCTTTCTTCAAAAATTATCTAAGGAAGAAAAGGAAAATTTTAGCTATTTATAGTCATGGGCTCTTTATTATAAAATGGGATAAAAAGTGACCCTAGGTGCAAAATGGACCAAAAGTGACCCAACCCATTTCGGCAATACTAGCTTTATTGCTCCAAGCTATCATCCAATAATGTCCATGTTACCCGAAGGTGACCATGTCTTGGATCCTTAGGTATTAATCATGAAGTATAGTCCTTAAAAGGTTGGAGTTGATTTGGGTTGTATCATTATTTTTATTCTTATCATTTTGGTATCAAGAGCCTAGGTTTAGATTTGTTTTGACAAATTTAAATCTTTGGATTTTTATCTTTTCAAAAATTCAAAAAAGATCATCCAAAAAAATTCAAAATAAATTATTTTAATTTGTTGTTTTTGACACTAGATCTTGATTTTCTAGTGTCTTATGAGTCTAGATTTCAAACTCGTCCAATTTAGCATTGTAGAAGAAAAGTTACCACTGAAGGGTTTTGAGCTTTTATACTTTTCAAATTTTGAAAGTGGTTTTCTGTAACGCCCTAATTTTTTGAAATTGAAATACCACATGATGCTCATGATCCTGAAGGACCACAAGCTAACCCTATACTGATATTTGTACCTGAGAACTGCATAATATAATATAATAAATGCAAAAAACTGGCGGAAACTTTCCTTAAGGTTCAAAATATCTAAAATACTCAAAACTGAAAATTGAATAATGATACATCTGTCTGAAAATCCTCTAAATGTCTGAACTGTAGAGTTAATAGGACATATCCCCAACTAACTCCGTCTACTGAAAATAAACTGAGTCTAATTCCATAATAAAATAAGGATTATCTTCAAATGAAGAGGACTCACTGCTACGTCTACTGTTACTGACTGAGTCTGGACTGCTAAGGGTGCTCTGGATTTCACGCTTCTAAACCTATGGTATAAGACACCATAGTGCAAGAGAAAAAGTATGCATCAGTACTTTGAATGTACTGGTATGCTGGATGAGGTAAGCCTAGATGCAAGGGCGTATGCATAAACATAGCTTAACTGAATAACATAAGAGTGTTGAATGAGGACATATGCATGAATGCACAAACCATAACTAAAATCATCATGACTCTGAATAATGATACTCGGATACTGCTTTATTGACATCTAAACTCACTACTAATACTGAGATACTGACTAACTAAATTTTTTGATATTGATAACTGAGTAATGAAGTTGAGATCAGTCATCTCTAGCAGTTGATCTCTGAATCTGCTTATATCAATGACTGAGTTCTGAGTTTGCTACTATCGACTAACTAAATTTGTGATCAAACCTTTCAAACAGATGATCTCTGAATTTAATAATAACTATTAAGAATCATTATGTCTGAGATCAAACCTATCTAGCAGAAGATCTCTGAATCTTTTAATAATAGAAATGACGAACTGAGTTTGAGATCAGGCCTATCTAACGAGTGATCTTCGACTCTATTAGTACTGATAATTATTAGTGGGTGGTCCATGAATCCATGAAACTATCTAAGTTTTATGAATCCATGGAACTATCTAAGTTTCATGAAACTATCTAGCGGGTGGTCCATGAATCCATGGAACTATCTAAGTTTCTTACTGAGATGGGTGACTGTATCTGAAAATACTGATTTCTGAGTTCTACTCTGAAGACTGATACTGAAACTGCAACTGTGGGAGTTCTTACTTAACTGAGATACCCTAAATCTAATCTAGTCTGGTCCAACCTGTAACCCCAGCTGGAAGGGTGTCAATACTATGCCATGGGTAAAGACTTCTGCTATGGTCAAGCCTCTCTAACGGGTGACCTTGAACAGGAAGTCAAGCCTAAGGCAATATGATAGGTAAGCCTTAATCTAACGGGTGACTCCTGGTCCTGTGCTGGCTACGCAGTTCTAGAGTTCAGGGAATATTACTAACGACTTTACCTCTCTAACAGAGAAGTCGTCATCCCTGCACTAGCTCGGTGCTAGTTCCTACTCCTAACTGAAAGACACTAAACTGATTCTTAATTAAACTTAGACTGAGCTAAATTTTTTACTGATTTTATTGAGTAACTGAGTTAAGCTGACTTCACTTGATTCTAAAGACTGATGGAATACTACTGAATCTCGTTATCTGACTGAATGATACTGAGTTCTGAATTATTTACTGGAATGTTACTGAGATTTGAATTGAATTCTTAAATATTACTAAGATCTGAGCTGAGTACTGAACCGAAGCGGGAATGCTAACAATACTTAGATTACTGAGATTTCTTAAATTCTGTAACTGTCTGAGAGTACTGAGTTCTGTAACTGATTGAGTTCTAAGGATCGTGGCTTAACTGAGATTATTGTGAAAATGGACATGGCTCTAGACAACAAGTAATTTGTCAAGTGTAAATACCCCCAGGACTCGATAATATAAAAGTAAAACATAACCATTCTTGAATAATCATGACCATGGACTTTCATTCACCATTACAATTATTAAAGCATCTCTTCAAGCACTTGGGAATCATAAACATGTGATAGTATAGTGATACATGTTATTGGCTCATCTTCGATTCAACAAGGTCCTACAACAAACACTTATCATGCATTGAAGAGCACATAATTAGGGGATTTCATGCTAACATTTCACAACTCATTCACTGAGGCTTTTTAACAAACACTTGCCATGCATAAACTTACACACAATTGAGGATTTCTAGTCAACATGCTATAATGGCTCTAATTCCTTCACATAATCATTTTATCAAACATATGGGGAGCATGCTTTGGTTATTCAATAATTTATACACTTAATTAACATAAACACATCACTTAACATGCAACTTGAAAAGGGTTTACCATGAACATCACATGAATATCACATACTAGGATCAAAGTTTGAAACTTTGTAACCAAATCATGAATTAAAACTCAAAAATAACATGAACTTCAACTTCAATTCACATGAATCAGGAAAAACTCATAAATATAAGATCTTTGAATTTAGAATAGGATTCTTGAGCTTCTTGGGTGAAAGGAACCCAAGAATCAACATCTGCATACCTTACTACTTCTTTCTCGGAAGATTAATGGTGAAACCTTAATGATTGGGGTCTTGATTTTGGAACCCTAGCTCTTGTTCTTAAGGAAAATTGAGAGAAAAAAACAATATTTGGGTTTAATGTGGTTGAATCTCATGTTAAAGAGTATATATAGGGGTAGCAAAATGATCGTTTTGCCCTTGGAATTAAAATCCAGAACTGGAACACCGATAAAAGCTTCACCGCGAAGCGGTGAAATCGCGGTGAGCTACTGGAATTTGAAAACTTTGAAATTGAGCCTTGGCGTGACGCGTCATATTCACGGAGAATCACTGGATTTTGACGATTTCTATTTCGGCTGACTCCGCGACGCGCCAAAGTGCTAGGTGGTACACTGTGTTTCACTAAAATGACTCTAACTTTTCGTCCGAGTGTCAGATTTGGGTGAATTTGGTATCAATTGAAAGCTTATTCACTTCTTCACATGACAAAAAGTTGATATTAGGTAAATTCTATATAGTTTAAATTATTTCTCACTTGGGAAGTCAACCTTTACTCTTCTTAAGGATGAAACTCGACTTAAAGAAAGTTCGGGGTATTACATTTCTTGATTAAGGAGGAATTGAAGCTTAAAAACTTTTAATATTTGTTCTTTAAGTAGTGGTGAAGTTAATCCTAAAGTTTGGGCCAATTCTGAGTTGATTTGGAGGTGTTGAGATTAGTGTATGTTTTTTGGTGTTCTAGGTGTACTTGATGGCCTTCATATTTTTTTTGAAGAAGAAGGAAGAAATAGAACACTTTGATCCAAATTTTTTAAGTCAAAGTCTGGTCAAAGTATTTATGGGTCTAGCTGGCGAATTTTTTTATAAAATTATTATTATTTTAATATATATATATATATATATAAACACACACAAAGAGATTTGGATGCAAAAGCCGAGTACTCCTAAAAATTAGCATAAATTTTTAATATATATATATATATAATTAATCTATATATATATACACACACATAGAAATATACTGATTCGACATACTTCTAATGCCTCCATTTCTATTTATCTTTTTTTAATTTTTGGCCTTTTTCCTTTCATTCTTCTCATGTACTAATTATTAATTAAATTAGTAATAAGAAATTAACAAACAATAGTTATGCCCATTTCCTATCGTGTTGTTTGCTTTAACCTAATAAATCGCTTTGACTGCTGCAACAACTTTCACTAGTACAAATAAATCAACAGAGGAGAATTCATCGGTTCAAACCTCATTCACTTCTAATGGCAGCCATATAAGAGAAACAACTTCTGTCTAGTGAATCTATTTCATACATCAGATATCCGCACCCCCTACAATATATCCGCACCCCCCTACAAATGGTATCAGAGCTCAGTAATTCAAAAAATACGGAAGTGAGATATATGTTAGAGTTATTAGAAATTACCTATAAATTATAAATTAATTATGCGAAGACCATTTAAAAATAGAGAAGCTTTTAGAAAAATTAAAAAATCTTTTATTAGTAATTATTCAAAATATATAAGTTTAAATAAAACAAAAGAAAACCCACAAAGATTAGTCTACTTAATTACATTAATATCCAGTATTGAATCAAAATTAATAATCCATTTAAAATCTAGAAGAATGAAACACATACCACCTAATTATGATAAAATTAGATTTAGATATCCGCTAAGATATTATAAATATAATTTAAAATGAATAAAGAACAACAATACAAAGAATTAAAACAAATTATTTCTGAGAAGCGTAAAGAATTAAAAATAAGAATAAAAAGAGTACATTATAATATATTTGCCGGAGTTAGTTAAAACTCAATAGATACACAAAAAGATGAAATATCAAAATTAAAATCACAAATAGATAGTTTAGAATATATATATATCAACATGAACTATTCACAATAAAATGAACAAAGAAGAATTTATAATAGATGAAAAAATATATGAAAACCACGAAGGATCAAAAATAAAAATAGTATTTTCTAATCTAGGAAGAAGATATAAGAAAATAGGTGAACATTTATATCTAATGTTAGAAAAAGAAGAATTAAAATTAGAAGATAAATTAACAGCAATGGTAAGAATAGAAAAAGAAAATGAAGAGATAGATAGGAAACAGGAAATAGAAAAAATAAAACAACAAACTACGGAAGAAATACGAAAAATAGAAGAAACTAAAAATAGTAGGATTGCTGAATTAGAAAAAGAACTACAAATGTTAAAAGAACTGTATGAAAAAGACAAAAAGAAAAAGAAGAAAAAGATAGAGAACAGAAATTACTGAACGAGATAAATCAATTTAAGGAAAAATTGGAAATAAAAAACAAAGACTTAGAAATAAATAATATAGATGTTGAAGAGACAGAAACAGATAATTATGATTCCGAAGATAGTGAAACATATACAGAAATATTAACAAATACAAAAAATTTAGAAATTAATGAAAAACAAAAAGAAATTAATGAGGAAAACTTAGAAAGTACCTACACAGAAATAAATACTCTTGATAAAAAAAGAAGATGAAAATATAATAACTAAAACAACAGATTAATGGTAGATTCCATGAAGTTGTATAGCATGTATGTTGAATTGAGTAATCCTCATGTTATAAAGTTCTTGGGAGTGATCTATCTAAATAGTTTACAAGTTCAAAAGCTTGAAAGAAGTCTCCCAAAAGCATGAGAAATTAAGTTTTCTATTCTAGAAGATGGGGATATTCACAACATGACATATGATGAACTAATAGGTAACCTCATTGCTTATGAATGAAATCACATTAACAGGTACAACAAGGAAGAAAGAAAGAAACGAGTGTTGTTCAATGTCGTAACAACTGGAAAGAAGAATCCCTGGACGAAGACAACAGTGAGGGAATGACTTTAATAAATCATGAAGTAAGGCAAATCTTGAAACAGAGGCAACAGGGACCATAAGGCTACAAGAATAAAGAATTTACAAGAAATGATGATTGTTGTTATTATTATGTAAAATTATGACACATTAAGTAGAATTGTCCTAAATTAAGGAGAATATCATCCAAGAAAAACAAAAACTTTGGAGCATGGAGTGATGAAGATGAAACTGAAGATGAGAAAAAAAAACCAACATGTGTTTCATAGCAAAAGGTAAACCAACTGAGGTAAGACCCTTCAATTTTATAATTGTAACATTCTTCAAACAAATTTTGATATGATTACGGATGAGCTTCAAAAAGATATTAATGAATACAATAAACTTGCTCAAGAAAATAAAATTTTGGAATCTCAGTTAAAACAAAAACTTGAAGAGGAAAGAAGGAACTTGCAAATCGAATTTGAAGCATGTCAAATAAAACTGACTTACTTCAAGAACAACTTGATGATGTAAAAATATAGTTAAATAGCATTAGAAAATCACTAACTCACAGTTCCATAAGATCAAATTCCTTTAAAAATAAATCAAACTCTTCATCAAGTTTGTTTGAGTCAGCTAAAACCTCTTTCTCTTTTCAAGTAACAGTCTACTGCACCTGTGGTAAAAAGGGACACAAATCACATAACTACAAACAAAGGTCTAAAGGTGTGTGGGTTTGTTGACCTAAAGGAAGCACTTAAAACCCTTAAGGACCTAAAAAAACTTGGGTACCTAAACAAAATTAATCTTCTTATTTTGCAAAAACATATCTGCAAAAGCTACAAGAAAGGAATGTGGGTCATTGATAGCAGATGTTCCAGACATATGACTAGAAAGAAAGAATATTTTAGCTCTCTAAAGAAATTTGAAGGAGGATTAGTCAGATTTGGGGATAATGCCAAAGGTGACACTATTGAAGTTAGTTTAGTGAAGCTGATCTCCTCCTGCAAAATCAATAAAGTATATCACATGGACATACTCAAACACAACCTGCTAAGTATCAGTCAACTGTGTGATGCAGGATTTAGAGTATCTTTCAAATTTGAAAGTTGCTCCATCAAATATAAAAAAGGACATTACTCTTATCAACGAACGTGTTGAAAATATTTATGTCTTAAATAATCTTGATTTTTCTACACTGACATATCTTACTGTGAAAACTAATGACACATGGTTGTGGCACAGAAAGTTTGATATTCCAGCATACATGCCATTTAAAAACTCTCCAGACATGAATTGTTGAAAGTTCTATCAAAACTAAAGTTTAAGTAGGATCACATTTGTGATGCGTGTCAACTTGGTAAACAGAATCGAACATCTTTTAAAGGCAAAGACATTGTCACTACCATGAAACCTCTTCAAATAATTTAGATGGATTTTTTTAACCCACCAAGACCGCAAGTATTGGTGAAAAAAGATACGTATTTGTTATATTAATGATTACTCGCGTGTTACCTGGGTAATTTTTGTTGCTATTGAGCATAAATGATTCACTAATATTGAGATCTTTTGTAGAAAGTACAAAGAGAAGAAGGTCATTTCATCACCTTTATTCATAGTGATCATAGAGTAGGATTCAAAAATAAAGCTTTCGAAGAGTACTGTGCTCAGCATGGCTACTCTCAAATCTTTTCATCTCTTAGATCTCCCTAAAAAATGATGTGGTTGAATGAAAGAACAGATCTCTTTATGAAACAGCAAAAGCCATATGTAACACCCCTTTTTTGAGCTAGAAATAGAGCCATCATTTCTATATGTGTAAACTCTAATGCAATGATTTATATTACAATATATGTATCATGATCTTTATCCTAGTGTGTGAGGTGCTTATGAGGTGAAATATGTTCATAGGAATCACTTAGAGTAAGGTTAAACTCTGAGCTTTTGATTCGCCCAAATTTTGGCATTCGATTCTACTAGAGTCAATTTTGAATGTGAATAACTTTTGACATAGGTGGAATTTTTCAGACCCATCAAATGATAGAAAATTGAGTTAGCTTTCCAACGATACCAATATTGCCTTAATCTGGAACCCCGACCAAAAAGGTATGGCTATGCACGCATGACAATCACTAAGGACCACTAGAAAGGGTGTGCGATTGACCATTCGATGCCTACTTAAGGGTGTGCAACTGGACATGTGTTTCCCACCTTGGGGATGTACGATTTTCCATGCATCATATGGTGATTGCGCAGTGCCAAAAGTGCTCCGTTTTGGCTTGAATTAAGGGCGATGAAGTTTTTTAACACCCCTAAACCGTACCTAATAATTCATAATCATTATAAGGGTTTTTTTAACATATTATTTTCACTCCCTAAGCCCAAAATCACTCAATACATGATTCAAAACCCTCCCCCATCCTAAGAATAAGATTCAAGCCCTTTTCTCAGGAAATCAAGAATTCAAGCTTCCAAGTTCAAGAAACCCTCAAGAAATTTTCAAGAAACCATCTATTAAGGTATGTGGGGTATTCATTTATGAGTTCTTTTCACCCATGGAGCCCAAAAACCTCCTGTTTTAACTAAATTATTTAGATTTCATTTACTATGGCATGTTATATATTCAAGAAAGGTTTAATTCATGTTTTTTATAGTAGTTTAAATTTCATTCAGCCCATGGAAGATTTGATTTCCTTGTGCTTTAAATTTCAATTTTCCATGTTTTATTCAAGTGAATTACATGTTAAATCTCCAAATTATGAATTTAGCCATGTAATCATGTTGCTTCCTCATGTTTAAGACATTCCTATTATAATATCCCAAAAATCCAAACCAATGTTAGAGTCATGTTTCAAGATCATTCATAATACATTATGGTTCTCTGATAGTTTTATAAGCTATTTTGACGTATATTAAGGTCACAAATAACTCCCAGCTGTTACAAGAATCAAAAGGTTCCTTATCGATTGAATTTTTTATAAGAATATTGCTTTAGTCAATTTCAAATGAGCATATCTCTTGATCTATTGATAATGTTCAACTCAAGATCCACCAAATGATAGAAAATTGAATTATCATTCTAAGGATACCAATTTTTCCCAAATCCGATACTCGGGTGAGAAGTTATGGAGTTCTTAGTACGTAATGGTAGCCCAACGTGATAAGACCGCGTCGTGGTGATGGCCAAATTCATGTTTGTCATTTTACAGTGTGCCGTTGTGATAAGAACCACGTCAAGCTAATATGCTATTTCGTGTTCATCCTTTTCCCGTGTGTCACCTCGATTGCTACTGTATCGTGCTAAGGGGTCATTTTGTAATTGCCATTTTCTATTAAGGCACCGCAATGGTGCCGCGTCGCGCCAAGGTTCCAGTTCACAGTGTTCATCTTTCCAGTAACCCAAAGTGATTGGACCGCATCACACCGGGTATCAAAATTAAGATTTTGAGTTCAGTTTTGCGTTTTTAATTCCCAAGGGCATTTAAGTCCTTTTTCCTCATCCTATTCATTCCAAAGACGGGATTTAATTTCCAAAGAGCACTAATTGCTCATTCTTTTTTACAATTTACCTAAATTAAAGTATCCCTCTTTCAAGAACAAAAACTCTAGCCTTCAAAGTTCAAGGTCAAAACTCAAGAATTCATCATCAATTCTCACGAATTCATCATCCCAGGTATTTTAAGTGTTCATTCATGGGTCCTTTTCACTCATGGAGTTCAAATATCCAATTTAAAATTCAAAGTTGTAATCGTTACAAGAAATTCTGATTTTAAATTGTGATTTTAAGCATAAATTCCCATGAATTAAAATTCTATACCATGTTTACATGAAATTGTTGTTGTTATTGAACCCTACATGTTAAAATAGTGTTAGTACCCATGGCATGGTACTGATACTCTTCAAACTAAGGTCATAAGTTGAACCCCAAATTGCTCATTGGGGCATGTCATTTAGATGATAACACCCACAGTCTCAGTCCTAAAATAAGCTTAGTAATTCAGTTTCAGTTGCCTGATCATAGCATATAGATATCAGTTATTCAGTTATCAGATTTCAATATTTTTGTTTATAGATTATATTCAAAACATATTTATGCTTGGTCACGCATTCTCAGTATTTATAGATTTCATATATTCTCAGTATTTATAGATTTCATGCATTTTCAGTATTTACAGATTTCATATGTTCTATTTAGTATTTCATGCTATTTATTCAATCAATTATTATTCATGCACATGAAACCATGCATATCAGCCTACCCTATTTAGCAAACCTGTACATTCAAAGTACTGATTGCATACTCTTTTCTTGCACTATGATGTATCATATCATAGGTTCGGACGCTCAGTTCCCAGATCACACTTAGACCTTTTAGATTATCAATCGTAACAGTGGTGAGTCCTTATATTTTGAGGATAGAGTATTTTTATTTTTATGTTTTCAGTTCAGTAGTTAGATGGAGTTAGTTGGGCCCTATCCCATCAACTCTTATTTAGTTAGTTTAGAGCCATTGGATATTTCAAATAGTTAGTCAGTTCTCAGATTTTAGTTGACATTAGATGTTTTATAAGTATTATCAGTTTTGTCTTATAGACTTTATCAGATTTATGACTTAAAACCTTATGGAATTCCTCTGTTATATTATGTATATGATCTCTTGATATCAGTTTTGACTCGGTGCTCATAGCAGGTACCAGCTTATGGGTTAGCTTGTGATCCCTCGGGACTTTAAGCACCGTGTGGAGCCTAGGGTGTACTCTCGGATCATTACAAACTTTATATCAAAGCCTAAGGTTTTAAAGTTTCCTAGGAAGCCTAAAAGTCGTGTCAAGTAAGGTCTTGTGCATGGGTGTATAGTGCACCACACTTATGGACAAGAGTCTACGAGGCATTTTAAGAAAAGATTCCCTTCTTTCAGTGTTCATGTCATGCGACTTAGAATGATCTCATGTTAAACACTTTGTATAATCTATTCTTCTTTCTATTTACAAAAACACGACTCCCAAAAAGACAAACAAAAGATGAAACATAAGCCAGCCAACACCTCCACTAGTTCAAAAAGATCCCCTGAACGAGCATGTTTTTTATGTAGAGTCCAGAGCTGCATTCACTACTATATCCCATTATGTATTATCTTAGAATGCTCATCCAGCCATAATTTAAGCCAACCCAATGGCCAATACTACCGCAGCTAGGATTCGAGACTTTACCCAAATAAATCTATCTGAAGAGGATTCATAGGAACTCTTAGACATGGTAAAGAAGGTAACATATATTATAGGGGTAACTTCTAGTGAAAGTGCTGAATAGGCTTTTTACCAGTTACAAGATGTAGCTCATACATGGTTTAAGTAGTGGAAGGTAGATAGAGGCACAAATGCAGGGCCTATAGAATGGGAAGAGTTTTCTACTACCTTCTTAGATAGGTTATTTCTGTTGGAGTTGAGGAAAGCCAAGGTGTTAGAGTTTATTAACTTGAGGCAGGGAAACATGAGTCTGAAGGAGTACTCCCTTAAGTTTACTCAATTAGTTAGGTATTCTCCTCATGTGGTAGCTGATAGCAGGTCTAAGATAAGTAAGTTCATGTCTGGTGCATCTGGCAGCATGATTAAGAAGCGTAGGACTGCAATATTGATTAAGGAGATGGACTTGTCTAGGCTTATGGTCCATGCTCAATAGATTGAAGGAAAGAAGACTAAAGAGAGAGAAGGGAAAAACAAGAGGGCTAGAATGGATAGCTTTAATTTTAATTAGCTAAGGTAATAAGGTTGTAACCGTCCTTAATTCTATCAAAAATCTTCAGTCCTAGCTCCATATTTAGCTAGTTCCCCAGTACCCAAGTTCAGAAATAACAATTAGGATTGGGCATCAGGTTTTAAGTCCCAAGGTAGTGTTAACAGTGGTCGTACAATCCTCTTTGCCATAAATATGGTAGAAACCATTAGGGTGTTTGTAGAGCCAGTAGTGATGTATGTTTTAGGTGTGGAAAACCAGGCCATAAAGTCAGGGATTGTCCAAAGAGTGGTCAGCAGGATCAATCCAGCTGTGCCCCAGTTCCATTCGGTCGCCAGACTCAGCATGGTGTCACTTCTAGTGTTACCAATAGTCACCATCCAAATAGATTGTATGCCCTTCAGTACTGATAGGATCAGGAAAATTCTTCTGATATGGTTACTGGTACGTTATAGGTCTTTTATTTACATGTTTATGCTTTATTAAACACTGGAGCTTCTCTTACTTTTGCAACCCCTTATATAGCCGTCAACTTCAGAGTTATCCTAAAATCTTAGTAGATCCTTTTTCAGTATCTACCCTAGTAGGTGTCTGCTAGGCAGGTATACAGGAACTGTCCGGTCATAATATCCCAGAAAGTTAGTTCATTTGGTCTTGTGGAGTTAGAGATGTTAGATTTTGACATTATTCTCAGCATGGATTGGCTCCACTCATGTTATGCTTTAGTTGATTGTAGAAATAGAGTAGTTCATCTTCAGTTTCCAAAAGAACCATACATAGTACTATAACTCTTAGAGGTTAGTTTATTTCGTACCTTCGAGTGAGAAAGATGATATCCAAGGGGTGTATTTATATCTTGTCTGATTTAAAGACTAATTCTGAGACTCCTAATCTTGAGTCAGTTTCAGTAGCAAGGGAATTTCCAGATGTGTTCCCTGAAGATCTTCTTGGAGTTCCTCCCAAAAGGGAAGTTAACTTCAAAATAGACCTTCTTCCAACTACTCAGGTTGTCTTTATTCCGCCATACAGATTGGCTCCAGCTGAACTTAAAGAGTTGAAAGAACAGTTGAAGGATCTCCTAGATAAGGGATTCAGCAAGCCCAACATCTCCCCGTGGGGCGCACCAATTTTGTTCATGCGTAAGAAAGACGATTCTCTTAGAATGTGTACTAACTACCATCAGTTGAACAAAGTCATAATCAAAAACAAATATACACTTCCTAGAATTTATGACTTGTTCGACCAACTTCAGGGTGCCAGTTATTTTTCTAAGATAGACCTCAGATTCAGCTACCATCAGCTCAGATTTAGAGAATGTGACATTTTGAAAACAGCTTTCAAAACTCAGTATGGACACTTTGAGTTTCTAGTCTTGTCCTTTGGTCTCACAAATGCCCCAGCAACTTTCATGGACTAGATGAACAGAGTGTTCAAGCAGTACTTGGACATGTTCATCATAGTATTCATTGATGATATTCTTGTCTATTCCTATAACAAAAATGATCATACAGAGCACCTCAGGATAGTATTCCAAACTCTTAAAGCCCATCAGTTGTTCTCTAAATTCAATTATTGCAAATTTTTGCTAAGATCAGCAGCTTTTCTTGTCTATATTATTTCTGGTGATGGCATTGGAGTTGATCATTAAAAGACCAAGGCAGTGAGAAACTATCCCAGACCCATTTCTCAATTAGATATCAGAAGTTTCTTGGGTTAGGTTGGCTATTATCGATGGTTTGTTGAAGGGTTTTCATCTATTGCATCCCCCATGTCCAGAATGACTCTAAAGTAGGTTAAGTTTCAATTGTCAGATTCTTGTGAAAAGAGTTTTCAGGAGTTGAAGACTCGACTCACCACAACCCCAATCTTGACATTGCCAGATGGTTTAGATGGGTTTGAGGTAGGAGAAACTGCTTTTATAGGGCCTGACTTGGTGTTTGATGCTTTAGAGAAAGTACAATTTATTAAGGAAAGGCTTAAGGCAGCCCAAAGTCGACAGAAATCTTATGCAAATATGAGAAGGAAAGATATTGAGATTGGTTATTTTGTTTACTTGGAAATCTATCCCATGAAGGGAGTGAAGAGATTTGGTAAGAAGAGGAAGCTTAGTCCCTGATATGTTGGCCTTTATAGAATTATGAGTCATTTCGAAAAGGTGGCTTATGAGTTTGAGTTTCCTGCAGACTTAGCATCATTGCACCCAGTATTCTATATCTCCTTGTTGAAGAAGTGTATTGGAGACCCAGTAGTTGTCATTCCCTTAGAAAATGTAGATGTTCAGAACTGTCTTTCTTATGAAGAAAGTCCAGTCGAAATCCTTGATCAACAAATTTGAGACTGAGAAATAATGAAATTACCCTAGTCAAAGTTCTTTGGTAGAATTAGTCCGTGGAGGGAGAAACTTGGGAAGCAGAAGAAGATTTGCAGATCAAGTACCCTCATTTTTCTCTGCAAACTCAGACTCATCTTAAGGTATTAATCTTAGAATTTCTCTTATCCGTGCTCAGTTTCAGCTGCATATCACTCTCATGTCTGTCACGTATTCAGAGAACTAGTTCAATTATGAGTCATGTTTCAAACTCCGTCATGTACTCAAGTTTTCATCATGTATATTAAGCATGTAATCTCAGTTCCTTAGTGCTTTCAGTTTAGCCAGTCTCATTTGAGGACGAATATTCCCAAGGGGGAGATATTGTAATACCACAAGAATGTAAACCAATGCTAGAGTCATGTTTCAAGTTCATGCATAGTACATTATGGTTCCTTGATAATTTTATGAGTTATTTTGATGTATATTAAGGTCTTAAATAACTCCTTCTATTAGACGAATCAAAAGGTTCCTTATTGATTGAATTTTTTATAGGAATGTTTCTTTAGTCAACTTCAAATGAGCACATATTTTTCTCTATTGAGCATTTTCAAGCTCAAGACCCACTAAATGATAGGAAATTGAATTATCTTTCCAACGATACAATTTTCTCCCAAATCCAATACTCGGGTGAGAAGTTATGGATTTTTAGTGAGAAATAGTAGCCTAATGCGATAAGGTCGCATCGCGGTGATAGCCAAATTCACGTTTGTCATTTTACAGCGTGCCCTCACGATAAGTATTGTATCACGCTGATGTGCTATTTTGCATTAGTCCTTTTCCAGTGTGTCACCGCGATTACCACCGCGTCGCGCCAAGGGGTTATTTTGTAATTTTCATTTTTCAGTGAGGCACTACGATGGCGCTGCATCACGTTAAGGTTCCAGTTTGCAGTGGTCATCTTTCTAGTGGTTGGATTCAATTACATCATGTCACACCAAGTGTCAAAATTGGGATTTTGAGTTCAATTCTGTGTTTTTAATTCCCAAGGGCATTTAAGTCCTTTTTCCTCACCCCATTTAGTACAAACAAGGGATTTAATTCTCAAAGAGCACTAATTTCTCATTATTTACACAATTTACCCAAATTAAAGTATCCCTCTTTCAAGAATAAAAACCCTAGCCTTCAAAGTTCAAGATTAAAACTCAAGAATTCACCATCAATCCTCACGAATTCATCAACCTAGGTATGTTAAGTGTTCATTCATGGGTCCCTTTCACCCTTGGAGTTCAAATATCTAATTTTAAATTTGAAGTTGTGATTTTTACAAGAAATTCTGATTTTTTATTGTGATTTTAACCATGAATTCCCATGAATTGAAATTCTATACCATGTTTACATGAAATTATTGTTGTTATTGAACCCTACATGTTCAAATAGTGTTATTCACTGATTTAAATCATAATTAGTGATATCGATGTTAAAATCATGCTATTCCTACAAGCTTTAAACTATTCCCAAGCTTAGCTTAAACTATGAATATCAAGTGTTTGATGAAATGCCTACAAGAATGAATTCTGAATGTTACTTTCATATTATATCCCCCAAGTTGTAGTATTATTTTACTACTACCGCTATCGAGTCCTGGGGTTTATGAATACCCTAAACCATAGTTGTTTACTTAGTCTCAATATCTTCAGATTAGTTTCAAAATATGTTATGAGCATTATCAGTTCAGTCAGTTATCATAATGAGTTAAACTTAGAACAGTTTAGTCTTCTAAGTAATTTCAGTTGGGGGTAGGATTTAGCACCAAGCGAACCCAGGGATAGGGGCTCACCTGTCAGTTAAGGGTGTGACCTTTAGTAGCAGTCCCTGCATTCCAAAACTACGTAGCGAATATAGGTTGAGATGTTAACCTGCCAGTTAAGGGTTGATCTTATACGGGTACCTGCCAGTAGAGGGTAACCGTTAGTCCTTTGGGATATCAATTTAGTGAATTCACATAGCCAGTGTTAGTACTCCTGCCATGGTACTGACACCCTTTTAATTGGGGTCACAGGTTGGACCCCAAATTACTCATTGGGGCATGTCGGTTAGATGATAGCTCCCATAGTCTAAGTCCATAAATTAACTCAGTAATTTAGTTTTAATTTCCTGACCATAGCATACAGATATTTGTTATTCAATTATCAAATTTCTATATTTCAGTTTATAGATTATATTCAAAAAATATTTATACTTGGTCACACATTCTCAGTATTTATAGTTTTTATGTATTCGAAGTGTTTACAGATTTCATGTATTTTCTGTATTTACAGATTTTATACGTTCTATTCAATATTTCATGTTATTTATTCAGTCTATTATTATTCAGGCATATGAAACCATGCATATCAGCCTACGACATGTAGACTACCAGTACATTCAAAGTACTGATCGCATGCTCTTTTATTGCGCTATGATATATCATATCATAGGTTTGGATGCTCAGTTCCCTAATCGTACTTAGACCTTCCAGATTATCATCTATAGAAGTGTTGACTCCTCATATTTATAGGATAGGCTATTTTTATTTTCATGTTTTCAGTTCTGTAGTTAGATTGAGTTAGTTGGGGCCTATCCCATCAACTCTTATTCAGTCAGTTTAAAGGCTTTCAGATATTTTAGACAGTTAGTCAGTTCTCAGATTTCAGTTGACATTGTCAGACATTTTATTAGTATTATCAGTTTTGTCTTATAGACTTTATCAGTTATATTACTTAAAACCTTATGGCATTTCTCAGTTATATTCTGCATATGATCTCTTGATATCAGTTTTAAATCAGTGCTCCCAGCAAGTACCAACTCATGGGTTAGCTTATAGTCCCTCAAGACTGTAAGCACCATGTGGTGCCCAGGCTGTACTCTCAGGGTGTTACACCCATGTTCAAGCTTATAACTCTTACATGATTGATAGAATATCCACGTTTTGTGTCTTTGAACCATGATTCCATACTACAGTATTTCAAGTTTGATATCATATTTTATAATCATTCAGTGCTGGTGGGTTATGAACACTCAATACCTATGTGTTCTACATGTTTTCATTTTGATGTAACAAGTTAGTAAGAATCATGATTTTATTCCCATATTCAAATTATCATTTTTATAACAAACTCACCAGTTTTACTCCATGTTAAAGACATCAGTTTACATGTTCATGGTTATTTCATATTATGCATGCACTGGAAATTTTAGAATGCCATGTTTGAGTATATCAGTCATCAGTTCAAGCACCAGTTCATGATTTCAATATCAATTTAGTTGGGAGTGGAATTTAGCATCGAGCGAATATAGGAATGGTGGCTTCACTATCAGTTAGGTAGAGTTGTTAGTAACAATTCCTGTATTTCATAACTACATAGCCAACATAGGATATGAGGGGTCACCCGTCAGTTTAGGCTTGACTTCCTCTCAGGGGTCATTCATCAGTTTAGGCTTGAAATCTTGGTCCTTTGGGACATCAGTTTAGTAGATCCAACAGCCAGTATTAGTACCCGTGGCAAGGTACTGACACTCTTCTAACTGGGGTTACAGGTTGGACCTCAATTAGCTCAGATTAGGGCATGTCAGTTACATGATGCCTCCCATAGTCTCAGTACAATATTCAGTGTATTCTTAGTTCAGGTTTTCTTGACCTAGTGTACAGATTTTTAGTTATTCAGTTATATAATTTTTAGTCTAACAGGTTACATATTTATCTTAGTATAGATTTATGCTTGGTCCTGCATTCTCAGATATTGGATGTTTATGCATTCATGCTCAGTTATCTCATATTATTAAGTTAGTCCTTATCTTATATACACAGTACCCCATGTATTTTAGCCAATCGAAACATCAACTAATCAGTATTTAGATGTCAGTTATTCAGTTCTAAGGTATGATTTGATCATTATTCATATATCCTCTATTCAGCATACAGATGTTAGTTATCTCTTTACTTAGATTTTAGTTGCTCGATTACACAAGCATCAGTCACCTGGTTAATTAGATCTACGTAATATATATTATGTTGGTTTTGTATGTTTATTCATTTAGGCCAGTATGTTTGTACATTCAGATCCTTGATTTAAGTCAGTTCCTACAACATAGTTTTATATCCGGTATTCATACTCCATCCTCAGTACAACTTTTACAGCATTTTCAGCCCCTTAAGAGAATGGCTTACATCATTTATGTTTCTACTAACTCCTAGATTATGAAATTAGTTTCATCTCATAATTTATAAATTCTCTATGATTTATAGTTTTCATGTATAGTCATGGATTCAAATGTATATTTCAGCAAATAACTTACATCCTTAGTTTTACTGCATGTTTGAAATATTTTCATGATTTAGTGCATGTCTCCATATACTCAGTACATTCCAATGTACTAACCATATATATGTGTTTGTGGCTACATCCTTCATAATGTAGGTACCATATGTATCTCTTACAGCAGGGTCAGACAGGTTACAACTTTCAGCCAGCAGGTGATGAATTCTCCTATTTTGGGAACTCCAGTTAGTTGTAGTTCATGTGTTCTGTATTGATTAGTATTACTTGGAGACATGTCCTAGCTATCTATATTTAGTATAGTGGAGGCTTCATAGATAGTCACTCGGGGATATGGAATGTAAATTTCAGTTCTCTCTTAAGTTTTATAAGATTATAAACTTTATTAGTTTTCTTCATATTCACATTTCATTATGATTTTATTTTTGTACAAAAAAACTAGATATTTAATATATTCTAAATCATTTGCTCAAGTATCATGCCAGCTCATGGGTTAGAATGGGATCACTTGTGGTTCTAAGCATCGTGTTATGAATAGGGGGTAGTCTCTAATAGTGACATACTTGGTATTAGAGCACAGATTTTAAGTGTCTTGGGGAGTGTATGAAGCCGTTCCTAGTAGAGTCTTGCAGAAAAGTACAAAGAAGTCTATAATTTTCTTCGAGAGGCTACATGGCATTTAAGAATTTTTTCCCTTCTTTCATGTCTCAGATCATGTAGTAAAAGTGTTCTCCAAGGAACTTAAGTAGATTATCATGTTAATATATTTGTGTCAACTCTTCCTTATTTTTTAGGCAATAGAAACAGTAAATCTTAAATCTCTATAGATGTTTCTTATATAATCCCCATAGATAGTTATGGGATTGTATGCAGGCTCGAAGGTATCCAACCAGTGCTTTTAAGTTCCAAAGTTTGAAAGATTTCACTCATGTTCATGAAAATCGTGCACTAAGCCATAGTTATATGTGCCCTCAGATCCCTCCTCAAAATTCTATGACAATATATGACCTATAGTTAGAAGCATGAACCTAGAAGTTTAGCAGCAGTAAAGTGGGGATAGTGTCATCATAATTTAATAGATTATGTATCTATGGGGCTACTTGTATGAAAGGTAAACCAGTAGACTTGAAATAGTGTATACAAGAATTTAAGTTTATTGATTTGACACTAAGTATGATGATGTAAGGCTATATGGTTGGAGTAAAATTGAGGTTAAACCTTTCGTATATGTCATGGTTAGTTGAGAATTCTATGGTGTCTTCTTAAGAATAGTGCATGGAAGTTGATATTGATGAAGGTATTAGAGAATATGAGAAAAATGCTTTTATGGGTGTTTGTTTAGACGTTCATATATGGTTATGAAGATAGGTTTGAATGTCATGTTGGTGTATAAGTGGATAAATGCATTGCGCATTAGTGAATTCCAAGTAAGAGGTTGAATGTAGTTGTTGAAATGGTAATAATAATTATTCATGAGATGAGAAGTTGTAAAAACATAGGGGGTATTCAATTCATGGTTCAGACTAGTATTTTAGTGTTAGGTGTGCACTTTTCAGATTCGAGTAGGCTTAAACATAGTGAGAGAATTCAATTCATCTTAGACTTTAGTAGATAGAGTTATCAATGCCATGTGAAGATTATAAGTAGCCTCAAGTGAAGTGCAATATTGAAGAGGAACGTAAAGTTGAGGGAGTATTTGAGAAGTATGTCTAAGATTGACAGTAGCAGTTACATTGTCTAACGTATAGCGATTCTATCCTATCCTATGCTTCATAAGCCTATGTTCTATGTTATAGAATTATAGACATATTGTGATTCCTTATTCAGACATCTTATTTGGATTATGCCTAAGAATTTTTTCTCCCTAATGTTATAGAAATTCTTAGAAAGAGTGTTGAAAAAATACTGTAGCTGAGTATAAGCTTTCAGTATAATTCAGTCTGTATAGCCAGTAATCCAATTTAGCAGTCAAACAGACAAGTTCCTATGGTTTTCCATCTTTCCTATTCAAGGGGTAATTCATTTACTTCCATGCAAGTTGTGAATTTAGTTCAATCTATGCATCATGTTTCAGATTTGAATATTCAGTCATGATTCAGTTCGTAAGTGTCCCGTGCATCATCTCAGTCTTTCCTTAGTATTTTACCTAAGTCAGTATCATTTTGGGGATGAACAATCCTAAGGGGAAGATGTTGTAATACCCTGTGTTTTCATGTCCTAAACCTCTTATCTTTTCTTCACAAAACCAGATCTATCTTAAGGTAATGTTTACTCATAAGTTTACTCTCTCGTTTCTATCTTACCCCTATAACCATTTTTATTTCATTCCTTGTATTCACAAAATTAGTTCAGTTTATGTATCATGCTCAGACTCAGTTATGAAATCATGTTCCAAGTCATACATGTTCATAATATGATCTCAGTTTCCCTAGTACTCTCAGTCTAACTAGTCTCATTCGAGGATTAATGATTCCAAGGTGGAGATAATGTAACACCCCGCTTTTTGAGCTAGAAATAGAGCCATCATTTCTACGTGTGTAAACTCCAATCTTATGATTTATATTTGAATATATGTATCATGATCTTTATCCTTGTGTGTGAGGTGCTTATTAGGTGAAAAATGTTCATAGGAATCACTTAGAGCAAGGTTGAACTAAGGGCATTTGATTTGGCCAAATTTTGGTATTTGACTCAACTAGGATCAACTTTTACTATGAATAGATTTTGAGATATGTGTAATTTTTCATCTCAAGACCCGCCAAATGATAGAAAATTGAGTTATCTTTCCAATGATACCAATTTTACGTTAATTCAATATTTAATTAAAAAGTTATGACCATGCAAAGGTCGTATGTCGTATGAAAATTGCAAAGGGCCCCTAGAAAGGGTATGTGATTGGCCATGCGACGCCCACTTAAGGGTGTGAAATTGGCCATGCTTCTCCCGCCTTTGGGCTTTGAGGTGGCCATGCGTTGAATGGTGATTGCATAGTGCCAAAAGTGCTTCGTTTTTACTTTAATCAAGGGCATTAAAGTCTTTTCACACCCCTAAATCGTCCCTAATCACTCCTAATCTTTATTATGGATTTTAAAACACATTATTTCCACACCTTAATCCCAAATCATTCAAGTCATGATTCAAAACCCTCCTCCCTTCCCAAGAACAAGATTCAAGCCCTCTTCTCAAGAAATCAAGAATTCAAGCTTCTAAGTTCAAAAACCCTCAAGATATATTCAAGAAACCATCTATTAAGGTATGTGGGGTATTTATTCATGGGCCCCTTTCACCCATGGAGCCCAAAAATCTTCTCTTTCAAGTAAATTATGGAGTTTTTTGTTTACTGTGGTATTTTGTATGTTCAAGAAAGGTTTAATCCATGTTTTTCATGGTAGTTTAAATTCAATTCAGCCTATGTATGATTCCATGCAAGATTTGATTTCCTCATGCTTTAAATTTTAATTTCCAATGTTTTACTTAAGCGAATTACATGTTAAATCTACAAATTAGAAGTTTAGCCATGTAATTATGTTTTTTCCTCGTGTTTAGGACATTCCCATTTTTAAGCTTATGACTCTTACATGATTGATAAAATAACCACATTTTAGATCCTTGAACTATGATTGTATACTATAGTATTTCAAGCTTCATATTATATATTATAATCATTCAGTGCTGGTAGGTTATGAACACCTGATACCTATGTATTTTACATGTTTTCATTTTAACTTAACAATTTAGTTAGAATTATGATTTTATTCCCATATTTATATTATCTTTTTTATAATGATCTCACCAATTTTACTCCATGTTAAAGATATTAGTTTACATATTCATGATTACTTCATATTATGCATGCACTGTCAATTTTCAGAATACCAAGTTTAAGTATATTAGTCATCAGTGCATGCACCAGTTCACAATTTCAGTGTCAATTCAGTTAGGAGTAGGATTTAGCACCGAGCGAATGTAGGGATAATGGTTTCCCCATCAGTTAGGTAGAGTTATTAGTAGTAGTCCCTATATTCCAGAACTACGTAGACAACGTAGGATATGAGAGGTCTCCAATCAATTTTGGCTTTACTTGATCTCAGGGGTCACCCATCAATTTAGGCTTGACACCTTGGTCCTCTAGAATATCATTTTAGTGGGTCTACATAGCCAGTGTTAGTACCTATGGCACGGTACTGACACCCTTTTAACTGGGGCTATCGGTTGGACCCCGATTAGCTTAGATTGGGGCATGTCGGTTAGATGATAATTCATACAGTCTCAGCACGGTATTCAGTGTATTCTCAGTGCGTATTTCCTTGACCAAGTGTATAGATTTTTAGTTATTCAGTTATATAGTTTTCAGTCTTTTATATTACAGATTTATCTTAGTACATATTTATGCTTGGTCATGCATTCTCAGATATTATATGTCTATGCATTCATGCTTAGCTATCTCATGGTATTTAGTTAGTCCTTATCTCATATGCATAGTACCCTATGCATTTTAGCCAATCCAAACATCAACTAATCAATATTTCGATGTCAGTTATTTAGTATTTAGATATCATTTGATCAGTATTCACATATCCACTACTCAGCATACAGATGTTAGTTATCCCTTTACTTAGATTTCAGTTTCTCGGTCACATAGGGATCAGTCATCTAGTTAATCTAATCTGCTTAATACATGTTATATTGATTTTATATATTTATTCTTTCAGGCCCAGTATGTTTGTATATTCAGATCCTTGAGTTAAGTCATTTCCCACTACATAGTTTCATATCCAGTATTAATAAGCCATACTCAGTACAACTTTTAAAGCATTTTCATCCCCACAAGAGAATGGCTTACAACATTTATGTTTCTATTGCCTCCTAGCTTACAGAATTATTTTTAGCTCATGATTTACAAATTCTCTATGATTTATAGTTTTCACATATAGTCATGTTTCAAATGTATATTTCAATAAATAACTTATATCCTTAGTTTTACAGTTTGAAATAGTTTTACAATTTAGTCCATGTCTCCATATTCTCAGTACATTCTAATGTACTGACCACATATATGCTTTTATGGATACATCCTTCATAATGTAGGTACCATATATAGCTTTTACACCAAGGTCGGACAGGTTGCAGCTTTTAGCCAAAAGGTGATAAGTTTTCCTATTTTGGGAACTTCGATTAGTTATAGTTCATGTGCTATGTTGTATTTTGATTATTCATATGTATTGATTAGTAGTAGTTGGAGGCATGTCCCAACTATCTGTTGTCAGTATAGTAGAGGCTTCATATATAGTCAGTCAGGGTCATGGAATGTAAATTTTAGTTTTCTTTTTAGTTTTATCAGATTCTAAAATTTATCAGTTAATTACTTATTCAGATTTCATTATGATTATGTTTTTTTCACAGCAAAACAAGATATTTAATATATTCTAAATTAGTTGCTCAAGTATCATGCCAGTTTATAGGTTAGCTTGGGATCACTTGTGGTTTCAAGTACCGTGTTACGACTAGGGGGTAGTCTCGGGTCATTACACCATGCTCCTGGAGTAAAATCTACTAGACCACTTCTGGGTAGAGGCAGGAAGCACAACATCCCATTTTCTCAATAGATGTCTGATCAGACCAATTCTAAAGAAGACTCGTTGTGAGTTGTAGAGAGGAAAAAAGCCTAACATTGGTTATTTTCATCCACAATAATAATAAGAATAAATTAGTCAAGTTTGACCCACAAAGTGATGAAGGTATTTTTCTTGGGTACTCTCCTTCCAGTCATGCTTATAGAGCTTATAATAAACGAACTCTATGTGTTAAAGAATCTATGAATATTGAATGTGATGAAACTAATCATTCTAATATGAGTTTGAGTTCTGATGAAGAACAGGTAAATGATTTATAGTCAGGAGGCAAAGCAGACATAACTCTAGAATCAACACCACTGAGTCGACTATAGCCTATCCAAAATCAGTTCTCATTGATGAAATAATGAAATCTAATGTTCCAAGTGAATAGATACATAATCCAAGATTTTCAAATCAATTTATCATTGGAAATCAGATGAGAAGATGTAAACAAGATCTTCATTAAGAAAATAGGCATCTTTAGCTCTTATATCTCACATGGAGCCTTAAAAGGTTGATGAAACCCTTAAAGATAAATCTTGGGTTTAGGCCATGAAGGAAGAACTAGATCAATTTTAATGCAATTATGTTTGGAATCTAGTTTAAATACCCAAAAATTGCTCAATAATTAGAAGTAGATAGGTCTATGAAAACTAAGTAAATAAAGAAGATAAGGTTGTTTGAAATAATTCTAGACTTGTAGCTCAAGGCTACTCCTAGCAGAAAGGTATTGATTACAAGAAACCTTTTCTCCTGTAGCACGGTTAGAGTCGATTCTAATTTTGTTAGCGTTTTCCGCATTCAAATGCTTTAAATTATATGAAATAGACATTAAGATTTCTTTTCTAAATGGGTTTATTTATGAGGAAGTTTATGTAAAAAACCCTTTTAGTTTTAAAAATCCTTCTTATCCAAACTATGTGTCCAAATTATCAAAAGCACTCTACGGTCTCAAATAAGTCCCAAAGGCCTCGTATGAGAGGTTGAGTACTTTTCTGTTAAATAATAGGTAAAATAGATACCACTCTTTTTACTCAAAAGCTAGATTCTGGTCTACTCATTGTGCAAATTTATGTTGATGATATTATTTTTGGCAGTCCTAGCATTTCCTTGTGTGAGAGTTCTACAAATTTGATGAAAGGACAATTTGAAATGAGTCTCATGGGAGAAATGACATTCTTCTTGGGGACTATAAATAAAGAAAACTCCCAAAGGTACATTTATCAGTCAATACAAATATATAAAAGAAATCAAAAAGTTTGACATGGAAAAAGGAAATTCCTATGGAACTCCAATGAGTCCCTCCATAAATCTCGATTCAGACACATCTGAACAAGATATTGATGAAAATTCATATAGAGGGAAGATTGGATCTCTCATCTACTTGATCTTAAGTTGACCAGATATTATATTAGTGTTTACAATTGTGCAAGGTTTCAGTCGGTTCCTAATGAGTCCCATATGAATACAATCAAAAAAATCATTCGATATATAATTGGGACACAAAACATTGGACTATGGTACCCTCATTTCTCACACTTTAATTTAGTTATCTCTTCAGATGTTGATTTCACAGGTGATAGGAAAGATAGAAAAAGAACTAGTGGGGTATGCCAGATTGTTGGAAATGCTTTAATTTCATGGCATTGGAAGAAACAAATTTCAGTTGTTCTATCAACCACTGGAGCCGAATACATAGCCGTTGGAAGTTGCAGTTCTCAAATTCTATGAATTATGTATAAATTACTTAATTTTGACTTGTCTTTGAATCTATGTACATAATGTCTGACAACACTAGTGCAATTAGCTTATCAAAATATATTGTGCATCATTCTAGAGCTAAACATATTGATATCAAACATCATTTTATTTGAGATCATGTAGAAAATAAAGATTTTTCTTAAAATTTGTTGATTCGAAAAACTAGTTGGCTAATATTTTAACTAAAGACCTATTAGAAGAAAGATTTTGTTCCTTAATACAAGCGTTGGTATAACATGCATTAATTATCTTTGATTGTACATTTATTTATTCTTTTACTTTTATTTTTTAGTTTTGGTAATTCCTTCTCTAACTCAACATCATCATTTCTTTTTCTACCATCTTGTCATGCCTTATTTTTCTCTCTCTCTATAATTACTGCTCCTTTACCCTTCTCTTTTTCCCTAAGAAGTTTGAAATCCTTTATTTTCACCAGTCGCCTCAGTCACTTCACTTCTCTTCAACTTTATCTTCATTCACTTCACACCTTTTCATTTTTCCACCCTTTTATCTCCCGCTCTGCCTTTTTAAACCCTTTCCAAGCCTGGTTTTCCTTAATGAAAAGAACAAGATCACTGGCTAATATTCCTTAAATTCCTCCAAATTGACATTCTAACAATCATGATCTTATTCTCTCATTTTTCTAATTTTTTATTTTGGTTTAAGACATCTATGGCTTATCTTAGGAAACCTCTTATTATTCATTACACTCATCTGCTCCCAAAAAATTCTCAGCCCCGAGCCTCATCTCATCTGTCAAGAAATCTCACCCATCCCCTCTGTATTGCCTTCCACCAGAAGACATGCATAAGTTTAGGACTAGCTCACGAAGGGAGAAGTTTGCTTCCTTCAAAAATTGCTCAGTTATTCCTGGTCAAGTTGTCAATTTTTCTCAGTTGAAGGAATATCACTGCAATGTAATTTCTTTTTTTAAATATCAAGACTTATCATGGTTTTTTTACTTTGTGAGATGGAAGTATATGAGGACCCTATGCACATGTTCTATGCGAATTAATTCCTTACTCAAGATAGCGGCGAATTAGAAACTCTTGTGCTTGGGAAAAGAATCATTCTAAATAATTTCTTATTTGAAGAGATTTTCGACACTAAGTTCTCTGGGGTAATTCCCTTCATGAGTGGTACCTTTCCTGAAAATTGAGATTAGCTTTGAGAAAGCTAAAAAGGTCGTTTCTGACTCAGAGGTAAGTTTGATCAATTTTGGTCCCCCGTCTCACTACTTCAGGTTCAAAATCAAGGCTCATATTTTTCCACCACACTTATTCCTCGAAAAGTGTCTCTTAGTAATGTTACTTGTTTGTGATGTGTTTTTGTTGTAAAATATGGTGAAGAAGTACAAAATAAATTGGGATGTTTGATTTCAAGAATATATGCTGGGAAGTATTGCAGATGCTCATGGCTCTGCTAGCCTGCCTTATGGACTGCTGATCACCAGAATCCTCTTGTATTACTCTATTGACCTATCTACATACCCGATCTTGGAAGTCTCAAAAACTTATGATTCCAAGACCTTTGCCAGCATGGGATATGTCTTGGTGGACAATGAATGGTGCAGGAAGGAATCTGCAAAAGCAAGATCAGATCTTCCTAGGGTAAGCAAATCGGTATCTAATCCTATGATTCCTATGTTGAAGGAATTTTAAAAGGTCAAAGATCATCTTAATTCTATCGAGGAAAGGTTGATGCTTCTTTAGGAGTCGACTACCAAGCTACTATAGTTGGGTAAGGACACAAGTACTAATGTAGGAAAGGTGTGGCTAACCATTGGTGGATTCGAACAGGAAGGTGTCAAGAACTTCAAAAGATTATATGCCCACATGGAATCCATCAAGTCCTAAACAAAATCCTCCAACAACAAGCTTACCATATAAGTCCATAATTGCTACTCTAGTTTTACAAAAAATGTTGAAAATTCCTATGAGAACTTATGTCATAAGATGCACAATACTTTTACCTATATCATAGCCAAACGTTAAGATAATGACTGTTATTCAAAAGGGGGTCCTATCCCTTTTTCTTTTGTGTTTGGAACTAATATTTTAACTTGTCCTACCATATTTTTTTTGTTTTTTGATAATATATTGACTACTTATCTATGGTGTGCCTATTTTATGCTTTGTTATTTGTTATTTATATGCTTTATTCTTTTTTATTATGTCAAAAGAGGGAGAAATATGAAACATTACAAAGATATCCAAGTAAGAGGGAGCGCTAGTCATTCGCCTACTAATGCTTAAGATGTCAACTCAATGATGACAAAGGCAAAAAAGTTAGCAAGAAAAGAGAGAAAGTCAACTACAAGAACAGGGAAGTCAACTGATGTTTATTTTTTATCATTGTCAAAAAGGGGGAGAGTGTTTGCCCCATAGTTACATAATATATTCCAATAATGACAAACTAATTAACAAATATATACAGGATACAGTAAAGATATGATTACATCAAGTAAGATCTTTTAGGAGGAAATTATGGAGGAGTATCTCAGGTGTTCCTTACCTACAAGGAAGCTAACACTAGATATGGAAGCACATCAGTCAAGCTCTTGTTAGATATAATAGTATAAGGAAGGTAATGCCAATCAATCATAATAGTATCTCACAAGGAATTATGCAAAGAAGCAAGATTACACCCTCTACATGGACATATCTGATATGAACATGCATGGCTTTGAACTTGTTGTCGAGAAAAGAAGGTTGCATCACATGTATGGACGTATCTAATATGGACGTATCATATATAGTAATTCCTCAATCAAGGAATCAATTCAAAACCTTGATTGAAAAGAAATCTCTTGGGTTTTTCTTTAATGCAAAGAAGCCAAATCAGTTGAAGGTTAAAAAAGAGAAGATTGAACACCAAAGACATCTTGCAACTTCAAAGAAAATCTTAGTGTGTATCAGTAGTAGTCTCAATAAACCTTTGTACTTCTTAGCTTACAATATTTATAAAAGAGAAAGATTGAGTCAATTTAGTCATACTAGTTGAGGTTCTATCACAAGATCTGAATTACAAAATAAGGTTTAGAACTTGTCCACAACTTCTGTACTCCAACTCTACTTTGAAAGATATAAGAAAACCCTTGTAACCTAACCGGATCAGAAGTAGGCACCACAACAGTGTTCCAAACTAGGATAAATCTCTATGTTATTCTCTTACTTATCTATCTATTTGATTACGTATTTAATTTTAAACTATTTCTGTTTAGAATATCAATTTGCAGGTACGTCTAATCTCACAACTTTAGAGAAATTTACAATTTACCCCCTTCTTGAATTTCACTTAATAGTTGTCCCTTGATTGTTAGTTTCATCATTGAGTATTGTTCGGGGTTAGAAAAGATTGAGTTGTTGAATCTTTAAAATATCAAGTCAGTTTCAATTTCGACATGAAGAATTCTTGTTAAAATTTGAACACCGACACTTGAACACTTGTTTTATTTTGATTATTTATCTAATAATTTGGATGTTGAATACCCGAATCTAAAATCAATACATCTATCATATATGTGGACAACTAGTGAATTTTTGTAGCAACTTATTTCTACATTTCAATCCCTAAACGTCTTAAAGATTCAGTATTATGGTGGAATAGCAGAGATTAATTCTCCAAATTTGGTATTGTTTGAGTATACATCAGATAAAATTTTGAAACTTAAAATTAAAAGAGACTGAAGAACTTAAAAATTGTTCTTCACTGCCACGACTATTTAAATGATGCATAGTTCATTAAGTTAAGGAAGTTTCTATACAAATTTTACCTTCTCTTGGTCTCAAGTTTTCCTTTATTTTCCCAAATGTGAAATGATCAATATGAAAAATTTATGATTGCACCACATAGTTGCTACCCCTCGAGGTCAACATCTTAAATTTTGATATTCTATGTTAAGATGAGGGATGCCCAGCGTTTGTCAATGCTTTGCAACATAGTTGTCATCCTAGGAGACAACCTATACTAAAGTATCAAAATGATGCTTCATCCATCATTTGATGTATATGAAGAATTCAAGTCTTTCTTTGAGTCAGTTAATAGAAATGGAAGCTTTTGTAGATAAAAATCAATCGGTACAACTCAAAAGTAGGGAGCTGTCAATAAGCAACCCTACAGAGAGAAAAGAAGTCTTCTTTTTATTAGATTGATGATGCACTTAGTTTTGGCACTATTTCAAATTGAATGCCCCTATTTATTTCTATATTTTATTAACATATTTGTCAATATAGTTTGTTTTCTACATCTATATTTAAATTCCTCATTTTCGTCATCTTCTATAATATTTTGCCATGATTTCTTTTCTTTTGTTATTCCTTTTTCGATCAAATTTGATATGCTTTTCGCTTTTGTTATTCCTTTTTCGGTCAACTTTGATATGCTTCTGGGGTCTATCAGAATCAACCACTCAAGGTAAGGTAAGGTTTGCATACACTCTACCCTCCCCACACACTACTGAGTATTCTATTGTTCTAGTTGTTGTTCCTATGCTGTCAGGTTGATTTATCGTGTTCAATGATAGATATCTTCTTTTTTACCTTGTCAATCTATTTGTGTATAATCATTGGAATTGACATTAAAGTAGAAAAATATGGTTCATAAAGAGGAATTCGCCTTTTTCATTCAAGCTAATGAAATCAGATTGAAAGAGTTTCTCTATAGTAATGTGGCAAGGAATCGTTCTCAATTCTTATTAACTCTTCAAATGTAATTTTGTTTTTATTTTCATTTACCATTAAAGTAACGGTAAAATTGTGTCATAGGGAACATGTTCAAACTGTGAACAATAACTGATACTTGTGTCAAAATAGGCTACATATAGGTCACAAATTCAAACTATGAAATCAGTCACCAATACTTGCGTCAGGATAGACTTGGCGCACTCTATGCATTAATGATAATTTTTTTAATTAATTTTTCACTATATAGTTGTAGATATTCCATCCTTCAAGGTTGAAGCAATTCATGAATGTGATAATCCAAAGGATTGTGAAGCACATTGTCCCAGAACTCTAGCACCTGTTTGTGTTGCTCATAGGGGCATATGCTGGTCAACAAAAAGATGGAAGTTTCTATAAAACAAGGAGTGATAAATCCCAAAAAATGATGTATTTTAGTGCGTTTAATTTGATTGAATTGATAAATCCCAATCTTGAGTAATATATACATGTTGCAATTTTTATGAATGTCTATTGTTTGTTGCTTTCTATTTCACTAAATTTTTATCGTTATGTTTTTGTAAATCTGTTTGATGAAATTTTTTTGAATACCAGAAACAAACAACCACCCTACCTCACAAAGAGAATTCGTCATCTACCCTATATATATATATATATATATATATATATTATAAAAAAAATTAGCCTTATATATACGGTGTGGTTTTTCAGCGAAAAAAGTTTGAATGAAAATAGAACTAGATATGAACATCATCTTTAATCTATTGACCTCGGATTTTGCAACTTAACCCCTTTTGCCCTCTAGCTCCAGTAGTGGATGGCTATCAACACATGCTTGAATTAGTTTGGGTTTAATGTCATATACTCTACGTCTTCTGATGTCAAAAATGATATTATTTTTTCTTGCTTTGAAGTAGCTGTTAGTAGGAAGGATATTTTGAGATATTTGACCAATGAGAAAGCATTTTTTAGCTAAGTTGACTAACAGTAGGACATCAACAAGAAAATATAATAGATGATAAAGCCGACCCTTTTTCCTACAATTAATTGATGTAGTAAATGAGTATGAGAAAAGCATCTAGTATAGAATCACCTCCTTCCCCCAATTATGACCAAATTTTCTATGACATACTTCAACTTTATTGGGATCCTAATAGCCCTTTGAAATAAATTTTAGTGTATTTTTGTCAACCTTTTAGTTGACGTGGTACCTTTAATGTGGACCCCATTTTATATAATAAAGGTATCATATTAGCACAAAACGGTGACAAAAATATGCTAAAATTGAGTTGGGGGAGGGGGTGATAGCACACTTGTGAAGTTGGAGTGTGTCGCTGCAACTTTGATCATAGTTCGTGAGGATATTGGATGATTATTTCAATGAGTATTGTAGACTCGTTTAAGATATGTTGACAATATGTTCAATTGTGATTATTAATTAAAATATTAAATAGTTAAAAAGTCATATTTGAATTTATGCTCTTTGATCCGTAATAATTAATTTCCTCTCATAAACAACAACGAAAAATAGGGGGAAAAAGTGGAAAAATTGGTGTCAAATTTTCATCTTGCTCTTCTCTCTATCAAAAGTTTATGTAAAACCCGTGCAAATATGTATTTATAAAGAACACAGAGCTTTTAAAAACAAAATTCAAACCAAAATAGGAAAATCAGTGAGCCCTTATAATTTTAATTATTTTCCCTTTTGTGTTTTCAACTTTAATAATTTTTGTTCAATTTTTTCTCTATAACTTTTTATCTTCATATCATTTTTGTTCTGCACATAATAAATACTATATTAAATATAAAATAATATAATTTATACTCAAAAAGATATAAGAGTAATAATGTGATAGATAAATTATAAATAAATATTTTAGGGCGAATATAAATTACTCAGCATAAGAGTTTTGAAGTCCGCATTTATTTTTGGTTAAACAATGTAAAAGATTACCATTAAAAAACAACAAGATATACAACCTAAAAAGCCTCATGTTTTCTGGGAAAGAACAGCTAGAGCTCAAGGAATCATCACATCTAAGTACACAACTGTTGTATCAAAGTGCTACACTTTTGTGCTCTTTTTGAGCCTCTAAGATCTCTATTCTCTCCCCTACTTCTTGTTGTATCTATACATTAACAAATTCTACATAAGTATTCATTTGTTGAAATATCTTCCTATGTCTAGCCTGCCATGTGTGGTAAATCAGAGCTCCCTATACTACTGCAACAACTTCTTTCCCAGAATAATTTTTATCTTCTTATTTTGATCCATTAAAAGGTTTCATAACAATCGTTGTTGTCGAATTTAATTCAAAGTGATTCCTTTAAACAGACCTTCACCTCTGTTGTCCGTTTACAATTCATAAAGAGATGTTTCTGTGTTTCTAGAATTCTTTCACCACATAAACTGTAGTTAGGATCATTATCTATGTGTATTTTCATCTTGATTAATCTTTCTCTAGTTAGCAATCTTTCCTTACAGGCTAGCCAAGCAATAAATCTTTGTCTTGGCAACATGACTAGGCTCCAGATTAGTTCAACCTCCTTAATCTTAGATGTATTCTTTTGAAAGCTTGGTAACTACATGACATTGAATATGACCCTCAGCAAGTCAGCATATATCTTCCATTTTGTACTACACAACCATCTATGCCTTGAGGCCATTCAATTTACTGCAGTACCAGCTGGAGTCAGCTGGGGGTATGTGATCCCATATATTTTTTATACCTCTCATATTTATTCCATTCACTCATTTCACCCATAACAAATCTACTTTCATAGCCACCTGCCATAGTAGTTTTCCTACTGAAGCAATATTTTAATTTCCACATCTTTTAGTATTTAGGCATCCATAATTCTTTGGTACACATAGATTTTCTCAGGTAACCAAAGCTATCTTTTTTTCCCTTTTGTAGCACTCCATAAGAAATCTTTGCATATCCTGTCTACCCCCTTCACCACACTTTGAGGCAAAATGAAAACTGCACACCAAAAGTTATAAATAGAGAATATCACTGCCATTAGTATCTGCGATCTGCCAGCATAGGATAACTGCTTGGCATATGCATTTTGTATTCTTGTGGTAATTTTATTCACTAAATGTTGACACTCTATATTGTCCATTTTTTAGATGCAAGTGGGAGCCCTAAATATCTAATAGGTAGAGTGTCAAATGAGAAACCAGTAGTGGAATGTATTTGTTGTTTTAGACCATCATTTACTTCTGTAATAAAGATATTTGATTTATACAGATTTGCATCTAATCCCATCACTTGACTAAAGTGCTCCAATGTCTTCTTTACTATATATACTAATTTTATATCTCCTTTGCTAAAGATCATTTGCAAAAAAAAAAGTGAGTTAACCTAGTCGATTTGCACATTGGGTGAAAATGAAAATTTGGTAGGTCACTCATTTTGCTTAATAGTCTTGATAGGTACTCTATTACAAAAACAAATAATAGGGGTGATATGAGATCCCTCTATCTTAATCCTCTCTTGCCTTCAAAATAGCCATATCCCTCTCTATTTATCTTCATAGAAAAACTTGTTGTAGTCACACAAATCACAACCATATTGACAAAGGATTCTGGAAAGCCATATACCCTTAAAGATTCATCAATAAATTTCCATATGATCATGCCATAAGCCTTCCTTAAGTCTATTTTCATTAAACACCTATGTGTTGTCTTTCTGTTATAGTGTCTCAATAAGTCATGACAGATTAGCACAATGGAAATTAGTGATCTCCCTTCCACAAAGGTTGTTTGTGTGCTATTTACCAGACTAGGAAGTAATGCTTTCAACCTCAAAAAAATCACCTTTGATATGCACTTGTACAACACATTACAACATGATATTGACCTATATTGACTGGCCAATTTTGTTACTTTCACCTTTAGAATTAAAGATATCATAGTAGAGTTTATTTGTTTAAGAAATTTACCATTTTTTAGGAATTGAAGTATTTGTCTTGTGATATCCTCACTAATCAAACTCCAAGCTTCTCTAAAAAATCTATTTCCATAGCCATCAGGTGCCAGGCTTTTGTTGATGTCTATTTTGGACATGGCTTATTTGACTAAATTTGACTTTGACATGTATAATGATACGAAAATAAATATTTTGAATGTCATATATTCAATTTTGAAAAATAACCTCTATATATGCCTTTATCAACTCCATATGTTGTGACAAGGTGATCTGAGGTCCATTCATTATGATATTATTAGCTGCTCTTACTGTATTTACTAATTTCTTGCCCAACATGCTGTCATAGTAATCCACCATTACTTGTGCTACTTTATTAGGATCAGTGTGGAGGACTCCATGTTCATCCTTGATTTGTGTGATATATTGTTATAGCCTTATCATCTTGATAATGGAGTAGAAGTATTTGGTGTTGTTATCTCCCAGTTGTATCCATTTTGCTTTACTTCTCTATTGTAGAAAAATTTCCACCATATAAGAAGATCTTCTAAACCTCTAGTTTTTTTTCCTTTTCTTCCTATTGTAAGATCAGATCAGTGTGTAGCTTATTTTGTACCTGTATTAATACAACTCTATCCTCTTCAAATTCAACTAAAATATTGCTACAAAAGATTTTATTTAGTTACTTCAATCTCTTTGTCAATAATTTTAATTTCTTCACTACCTGAAGCATTTTACATCCAAATATAGGAGTTAACCAAACTTCCTTTACAATCTCCTGAAACTGTGCGTGCTTTGCCCATAAATTGTAGTATCAGAATTCTCCTTTATGTGTGTTATTCCTACCCTCTTTTGTAATTTTCAAAGGGTAGTGATCACATATTCCTTTAATTAGAAATCGCACCTTCATCACTGGTATAGTGTCCAACCATTTGTTATTGACAAATGCCCAGTCCAACATGGAATAAATCATGTTATTTCCATGTCTATCATGGCATGTATACCTGTTGCCACTATATGGAAGTTCTATCAATTAACAAGTAGTCACAATTTTTTAAGTCCAAAATTTCTCCTAATCTTATTGGGTCCCACCAATTCTGTCCCCATCCTTAAGCACAGAGTTAAAATTTCCAATTAAAAGCCATGGTGTATTAATCATACCTTTGAGATCTCCTAAATGACTCCATAATCGCCTTCTTTCTGTTGCTGTATTGAAAGCATACACAACTGTCAACTGACAACTAGCTTGTGCTACTATGTTTTCTACAACACTGGTAAAACTCTGGATAGTGCTTGCTATTACTTTGACTTTATAGCAATCAGGTCTCCAAAACAAAAGAACTCTACCATTGTAGTATTGCTCATGGTTAGTAATACGACCCCAACCTATAAACATACAATTTTCTATTTGACTCATTTTATCTACCTTTATTTTTTTCTCCAATAAGGCTACCATACCAGTACTTTCTTTATTAAAAAAGAGGCTTACCTCCCTTCGCTTATTAGGGGCATTCATGCCCCTAACATTACAACATAAAATATTATTCATATACCATAAGTGACACAACCTTGCCATCCTCATGTTGAACCTGACAATCTACAGTGACAGTATTATTACCTTCACTTAGCATATTAAAAGGATTAGCATTTGTTTCCCTATAATCTATCTTCCTTACTAGTAATTTGCTAGGTTTTTTTACAATTATCCAACTAGTTTGTTCCCCTTGTCTATACTTCCTTCCTAAATATTGCTTTCCTTCTACTTATTTGCCCTTTACATGTTGTTTTTCTGCTAATTCATTACCCTAGTCCTTCCCATGTGTATTATTTACCACAGTTTCCTTAGGTTCTTCTTTCTTCTATTCAGCTTTCTTCTTTTTCCTGCACTCATCCTCAGAATGTCCATACTTTTCACAGTACTTTTAACGTATTGGTATCCAGTAATATTAGATTCTCTATTCAATTAGCATTCCTTTCTCATTTCAAAAGAACACTTTATCAGGAAGCTAAGCATCCACAATTACCTCTATAAGCACCTTTACAAAATTCAACCCCATCTTCTTCTCTGTGTTTTGGTCAGCCATCAAAAGCTTGCCAATTAAGCATCCTATTTTACTTAAAACTTTTGGACCCCTGTATTTGAAGTCCAAAGCAGTTAATTTGACCCAAATTGGTACAGTGCGCAACTCTTCCCAGGTGAACACTATATCTTTATTCCATGCCTTGACAATGAAAGTTTTATTGTCAAAGTGGAATATTCCTCGCTGGAATACTTTATTTTTCCCATCCACAGAGTCAAATTGTACTACCAGTATACCATTTTTCCATATCAAATCTTTGTTTATGCCATGTTTTCCCCATTTCATTGAACATAGCTATTCAAGATAGAAAAAAGTGGGTGCATCTCCTTGTCTGTTTGGTATAACAAATTCCAACTTGAAACCAATATTTGATACTCGAGATATATCAAAATTATCCCAAATCAAAGGTTTCCTACTATTCCCCGCCTCAAATTTCTCCTCAACTTTATCCTCCTATGACCTTTTGCCTGACTCTATTGATACATGAGTATGCTGATAATAATGCTCAAACTACACCTCTCATGTGAGAATGTAAGCGATTGATGTCAATATATAACCTAACTAGGTTGGGGTCGAATCCCATAGGGAATATGGTGTGAATCTGAGTTGCATGTGAGTTAATCAACTGATAATTAGTAGTTTTCAGTAAATTGGGGGTTATGAGAGTTTAGCAAATAATTGCTGGTTACTTTAGTTTCAGTGTTTGTAATCAAGAGTTTATGGAAAATAAGAATTATGTTCACTATGGGTTTTGGTACTTGACAGATGCTACTAGTGATTCAAGATTCTCACGATAGGTAGGAACAACATATTGTCTTTATTGAAGTTACGCCTAAATGTCTCTCGACCTACTTAAGCATTTAATTACCTAATCCTCACTTAGGGAATTTATAATCACTAACCAGACTTCACCTCAGGTTAATTAACCTTGTTACAATGTCAATTGTTAAACGGAATGTTGGTAGCTTCCAAGTCCCTGTCAATAATTCACTCCCTACTATAGTTGATTTCTTATCTTAAACAAATCAAAGTCGGTTCTATCTATCATTTGCAACAAATAGACAATAATTAAAACCTCAGAATTATCAAAGAGTCATATTACCTTTAGAATCTTAAATACTTAGCAACTTACCAATACCTAACCCATAAATCACATAATTCGGGTTAAAGGGATTTAACCACTCATAATGTAATAATCGATACAACAAGTTGCATTCATAATTTAAAAGATGAACTTACAACAAGATGAATAGCAAAAAGTGTTTCTCAGATTAGATCAAAGTAGAAATCCCAAAATATTGATGATAATCACTTCAAAGATAATTGTTTTGTTCAAGCCAAGAAACTAGAGAGAAAATAACAAAATACGTACATTCCAAAACTATGATTTAAATACTTTAGCCTAATTATGAAAACAAAATCATAGAGTTCAGTGTTCTTCTCGGATTAGGTGATGACATGCGTGACGCCTTATCAGGAGGAGGATGACTTATCACGAATGTCGTCAGTTCCTCTTCAATTTTGACAATTTCTGCTTAAGACAAACGGTGGATCCTGATGGCTTATCAAAACTGTGATGACATATAAGAAAATGTCGTCACTTCTCCAGCTCAGCTCCCATGTTCTGCCTAAGGTTGACGGTGACTCTGACGGTTTATTACAAGGCGAACAGCTTATCACATGTCATTGTCACTTATTTAAACTGAATCCCATTCTCTGTTTAAGTCTAACGATGAAATTGATAACCTATCAAAGTGCTGACGACTTATCAGGAATGTCATCAGCCACACATCTCTTCTATTTCCTTCAGATTTCAACTCTTTTACTTCCATCATTGTTGGTTCTCTTGCCCTTGACTTCCCCTGCAAAATCAAAGATAAAACAATCAAAAACGACAAAAGTTTCTTAAGACTTTGGAATTATTCTCAGTTAAAAGCCTCAAATGTGTTAGCATATGCTCACAGATCAACACCCTCAACTTAAAATAATTGCTTCTCCTCAAGCAACTAACACAACCAAGAGAGTACAAAGTACATTTTGCAGTCAACCTTCCATATTATCTCAAAACATCTTCACCATCTCCAAGGTCAATCAATTTACAAAAAATTATACATGTTATTGGAGAGCAACAGCGTGACACACAGGAATCAAGATAGGGCATCAAATCAGCAACAATAAGCATGCATATATCAAGCTTACACTATCCAAACAAGTTAGTAACTACCAACGTAACCAGTGTGCCCTCACTACAAAGAAGTCCCACTTTAATTATATCAGACATTACATATGTAACCATGGGGACAATCACCATACACTCACTCTCAGAATGAAGTTCCAATCAATGTATGTCAAATACCATAGGCTTGCCCTTATTTTCATTACCAAGATATTTAGATAGGTCAGCTAAGATCACTATAGGTCTTCTCTTTGGCTTGTAATGTAGTCTAGGGGCTGGTATGATACTCGATGATATTTAAAGTGACTAAGTCTCCTTGACACTACATTAGATTTTGGGGTTTCACTCATTAGCCTTTTTCTATTCTTCTATTTTCTTGATCACACATATTCAGGATGGGTACGGTTCTTTTCTACAATCACTTCTTATTTTTTACAACTTTTCTTTTCTTGCTCTTTTGCACCGCACCCATCTTTTTATTCTTTTCTTTTACTCTACCTTTTTTCATACTCATTTTACACCACGCACCCGTATGATGGCCACCCTCAACTTAGGATATTTGCCTAAGTCAAGGTGTATAGTGTCTAAGGAGGACTAGGGCCAAAACAGGTTCATTATGATATAAAAATGGTACGATAATAGGTATCATAAAAAGAAATAGGCTATTCAGGCTCAAAATAGGGATTAAGGGACATTACGCATACAGGGAAGATCATTTAGGCTAAAGTGGGCTAATATCAAAATGGCCTATGATCCTTTCCTAACGTCTATGCTTCAACCTAGGTAAGACTAACCGGACAAGTTCTGAATCCAACATACAAAGGGAACTAAGTAAAATCTCACACGCACATGGCACACAAGTATATCACAAGTTACTACTTATCCCGTTCATGCAATTGTTTAGCAATGGTTATCAAGTTACTAGAACTAACACCATACAAAGATAAAAAGTGGTCACAATTAGATGCAAATCACACAGTTGAAGAATTAGACAACTTGAGAGGTGTTCACAAAATAACAAAACTGTGTTAACTGCCTCAAGTACTTGTATTTCTCCTAGTCAACTACAAAATATTACAACAACAACTCACCCTACACCATCAACTTAAAATCAAAAGAAAACTAAACTAAGGGTTAGGGTATACCTGGAGTAGATCAAGCACGGGAATGATGGTTTGCCTCCTGTGTAGCACCTAATTGAATGTCGGAACACTACTCAAGTGTCTCGATTACTTCAGACTTCATCGAGACAGATAGTAGCAGTACGTTTCATCAAGTTTTTTGGACCAATATAAAGTTTAACTCGTTTCCCATTTACCTTGAAGGTGTTGTCGTCTTCATTTTCATGTTCTACTACTCCAGATGAGTAGAATTTACTAACTCTAAATGGTCCTGGCCTCTTGGATTTAAGATTACCTGGGAACAGTTTGAGTCTGGAATTGAACAGAAGCACTAAGTTACCTTTTTGGAAATCTCATTTCTCGATCCTCCAATCATGATACTTCTTCATCTTTTCTTTATATAGGCCTGCTCGTTCGTATGCCCTGAGGTGGAATTCATCCATCTCATTTAGTTGTCCTATTCTTAGCTCTGTTGCCTCCGTCCAACTCAAATTTAACCTTTTGAGTGCCCATAAAGCCTTGTGCTCCAGCTCTATTGGTAAGTATCATTCTTTTCCATAGACCAACTGGAATGGTGACATGCCAATAGGTGTCTTGAAAGCAGTCTGGTATAACCACAATGCATCATCAAGCTTTTAAGACCAGTCTTGCCGACTAGCATTCACCATTTTGGCTAGGATCACTTTAATTTCTCGATTTGACACTTCCACTTGCCCACTAGATTGTGGGTGATATGGAGTGGCTACTCTATGCTATTTTACCCTATGTTTTTCTAAGGCAGCTCAAAATACTTTGTTAAAAAAATGTGATCCTCCATCGCCTATAATAGTATGTGGTACTCCAAAGTGAGCGAAGATATTCTTCTTAAGAAAAGAAACAACCCTCTTTCCTTCATTATCAAACAAGGCAACAGCTTTGACCTATTTTGAGACATAGTCAACAGCAACTAAAATATACTTCATCTCATACAGGCTTACAAAAGAACCCATAAAACCAATGCCCTAGACGTCAAACAATTTCACTTGAAGCATCTTAGTCAAAGGCATCTTATGTCTTTTGGATATTGACCCCTGCCTCTGACATTTGTCGCATTTCAGCATAAACTTATAAGCATCCTTAAATAATGGTGTCCAATAGTAGATACTCTGCAACACCTTTATAGTCGTTCGATCACCTACATATGACCTCCAATTGGGGAAGCAAGAAATGCTTCTAATATATATAATACATCCACTTATGGGACACATCTCCTTATAATATTATCAGTACATCACCAAAAAAGATACGGCTCATCCCAGAAGTAATATGTCACATCATATAGGAATTTCTTTCTTTGATGGAAAGAAAGATTTTTTGGAATGACCTCACTCACAATATAATTTACAAAATCAGCATACCAAGGCATTTTTCCATAGCAGCTGCCAAGATCTCCTCATCAGTAAATGCATCATTTATCTCCATTTCATCATTAATTGCCTGCTCATTTTCCATTCTAGACAGGTGATCCACAACTTGGTTTTCACAACCCTTCCTATCTTTGACTTCAAAGTCAAATTCTTATAGCCGCAACACCCATCTAATCAGCCTTGGTTTTGCATCCTTCTTAGCCATAAAATACCTCAAGGCTGCATGGTCAGTGTGGACCACCACCTTGGTCCCAAATAGGTAAGCCTTGAATTTCTCAAAAGAATATACTACAGCCAGGAGTTCCTTTTTAGTGATGGTGTAGTTTTTTTATGCTCCTTTTAGTGCTTTATTGGCATAATATATTGGATAAAATAGCTTGTCCTTCTTTTATCCCAGTACAGCTCCAAGGGAAACACCGTTTGTATCACACATGATCTCAAATGGTTTTAACCAGTCTGGTGCAACAATGATAGGGGCTTTGATCAGCTTTTTTTAAGGCATTCAAATGCCTTCAAGCAATCGTCATTGAAGTAGAACTTCACTTCTTTCTCCGAAAGTTTGCAAAGTGGATTTGCAACCTTCGAGAAGTCTTTTATAAACCTCTGTTAAAGGCCAGCATGTCCGAGAAAGCTAAACACTCCCTTCACTGAAATAGGAGGAGTTAGTTTCTCAATAACTTCAACCATGGTTCGGTCAACCTCTATCTCTTTTGCTGAAATATGCCCGAGAATGATTCCTTCCTTTACCATAAAATGGCATTTCTCCCAATTAAGCACCAAATTAAATTTAACACATCATTTCATGGACATACTTAGGTTTGCCAAACGTAGTTCAAAAGAATCTCCCACCACAGATAAGTCATCCATGAACACCTCTAAGGTATCCTCCTTCATATCTAAGAAAATAGACATCATGGGCCGTTGGAAAGTAGTGGGTGAATTCAATAGCCCAAACGACATCCTTTTAAATGAAAAGGTGCCATATGGACATATGAATATCATTTTCTCCAGATGTTCAGGAGCAATACAAATCTGGTTATATCTAGAATAACCATCCAAGAAGCAATACCATCCTCTTCTGGCCAATCGATCAAGCATTTGGTCCATAAAGGGCATCGGGAAGTAGTTTTCGAAGTCCATGAGTTTATTTTATGGTAGTCCATGCAAACTCTACACCCATTAACAGGCCTAATATGAATCAACTCATTCCTTTCATTTGCAACAACAGTCATGCCCCCTTTTTGGGCACGCATTGAACTGGGCTCACCTATTTACTGTCAGAAATAGGGTAAACCATTCTTTCCTCCAACCACTTAATAATTTCCTTCTTAACCACCTCTTGCATTGGTGGGTTAAGAAGGCACTGGGGCTCAAAGGTTAGAGTATAATATTCCTCAAGTTGTATTTTATGAGTGCAGATGCGAGGGGGAATGCCAATAATATCTATGATAGTCCATCCTATTGCTCTCTTGTACTTTTAAAGTATTAAAATAAGTGCTTATACCTGCTGCTCATGCAAATACGCTGCAATAATAATGGGTAGCATGTTTTTGTTGCCCAAAAATAGATACCTTAAATGCCCAGGCAGTTCTTTCAATTCAAACATGGGTGGCTCTTCAATGGATGGCTTAGCCTATGGTGTTGGTTGATTATCAAGCTCAAGATCTAGCTTCTTAGAAGCATAAGAGTGTGAAACCATTCCTAACAAAGCACAAATAGTCTTTTCATACTCCTCAATAAATCCATGATTAAAATTCATTAGAACTGTGGCTAAAGGCTCAATAATAAGTTTCTCCTTTATTGACACTTCCTGCTCATCCTCATAATACATATCAACAATTGAGAAAATGCTTATTTCTTTATGATGCTTCATTGATTTGCATATATCAAAGCGCACCACCTCATCATTCATCCTGAATAAGAGCTCATTAGCTAGCAAATTGATTAACACACTTTTCGTTGCGAGGAAAGGTCGACCCAAGATTATGGGCACCTCGAAGTCCACCTCGCAATTAAGAATGACAAAATACACAGGAAATATGAAGCTATCTACATTTACCAACACATCATACAAAATACCAACAGGTAGTTTTACCGATCTATCCACCATCACGAGTCACATGTTGGTGGGTGTGGGATTTCCCAAACCCAGGTTTTTATACACGACTAGTGGCATCCGATTAATGCTCGCGCCCAGATCACATAAGACCATAAAAAATTCTAGAGACTAGATTGTATATGGGATAGTGAATGCTCTAGGGTCGGCCTTCTTCTGCGCCAAGGTCCGAGTAGAAATAGCGCTAAAATTATGGAGATTATCTTTTGATTCGTAGCTCACTTCTCTTTTATTTGTCACAAGGTCCTTCATGAATTTAGCATACCCTAGCATTTGCTCAAGTGCGTCCACCAAAGGCACATTTATTGTTAACTGCTTCAACATCTCCATGATTTACTAAATTTTATGTCCTCAACCGTCTTCTTCAATATTTAAAGAAAGGGAGGTGGTGGTCTTGGGAGAGTTTTCACCATTACTTCCTTTTCCTTATCTTTTCCTTTTTCCAGCGCATCATCAGAACCATCCAACTTCTTAGACTCCATTGGAACACCTTCTTCTAGCTCATCATCAACTACCTCATCAACTATATTTTTGCCCACAGAAGGTCCAGGTAATATCTTACCACTTCTAGTGGTAATCGCCATACATCAGCCATGATTCTGTGGATTGAGGACTATATCACTAGGTAATGTTCCACTCTTTCTCTGATTCAGTGCTGCAGAGAGTTGGATCATTTGCTGTTCCAACTGCTTGATCAAAGCGCAGTAAGTGTTTACTAACTGACTAATAGATGACAGACCAGTCTTTATGGTACTCACCCCTGAGTTGGTAACCTTCACTCCCTTTAACAATTTAGCCATCATGTCCTCTATGGACATCTTTTCAAAACTTGTTGTAGCAGCTTCATGATTTCCAGGAAGGACATATAGCCCAATCCTATCATTATTGCTCCTCTAATTTCCTTGCTCCTGATTCTTATATCCAGGCTTATCCTAATAATTCTGACTTTGATTCCCTTGGATGTTGCCTCAGAAACCCCCCTGATTATTAACATAATTTGCTTCTTCTTCTGGACCAGCATCAACTCTATCTTAAGATCCTACAACTTTCACCTTCTCAGTCTTTCCTGATAACAAGTACGTGATTAGCAAGTTTATCTGTGTTTTTAATTGAGCCATCTCTTGGTCATGCTCCTCATCTCTTCTGCGTTGTTCCGTAGTCATACCCACATAATTATTTGGGCTTTCTACCACAGAGTCTCTGTTATGCTATGCTCGACTCTATTTGGTTATTTTCTCTAGCATTTCTAAAGCTTCTGCGAATGTAAGATCTACAAATGAACCACCAATAGAATTATCTACAATTGGTTTTGTTATAGAGTTAAGAGCCTTGTACAAAGTCTCCATCAAGTATATGTTTGTCATATTATGGTTTGGACACTGCGTCAGCTTCTTTTTTAATCTCTCCCAGGTTTCATGCAAGGCTTCTATTGTAGATGTCTAAAGTTGCTGATCTCATCCATCAATTGTACCCTCCTAGAAGGTCGAAATAACCTTTCTAGGAAAGCTCCTTTCAACTACCTCCAGTTTGTTATAGAATCGAGTGTCAACTCGTTAAGCCACAATGTTGCCTCCCCATACAGAGAGTACAAAAACAATGTCAAATGGATAGCATTCTGACCCACTCCTAGGTTATCAAAAAATTTACATATGGTGACAAAGTTCACCAGATACAGGTTTGGGTCATCCCTAGGAAGGCCACCAAAAAACCCCTTCAGATTATGAAGTTGAATCGTAGTACTCAAAATTTTGAATTTTTCCCTAGGTGCCAATGGTGGAGGAATAATTGCACCCATTGAATCTGCTTCATCCATTCCAACATCATCATTATTGAGGTCATACAAGAACGGCTGGTAATCTTTCCTTTCTCAAACGGATAGTTCTTGTTAGCATTACGTTGTACTGGTGCAGCTACTTGCTTTCCACACCTTGGGTTACCAAGGTTTAGCAACTTCTCATCCTCCAAATCTTCATCCTCAGGATTTGGATGCCATACTTTTTAACCGACATTCTGCACATTCACCTGAGCTCTAGCTAAGGCTGCTAACCTATTAACCTCCTGCTGGTCAGCCATTCTTCCAATTCATTACAGTTCTGGATTAAATGGTAATAATGGTTCCCCAGAACTTTTAGGTCTTGGCATACACTACAAAGATCTTACAATGAACAAAAACAACAAATAAATATAAAACTAGTTAACGTGACTAACAGTCTATTAGCGCACACAAACTTTAATTTACAACAGTATTCCCTGGAAACAATGCCATTTTTTATAACGCTCAAACTACAACTCCAATGTGAGAATGTAAGAGATCGTTGTCAATAAATAACCCAACGAGGTTGGGGTCAAATCCTACAGGTAATATGGTGTCAATCTGAGTTGTATGCGAGTAAATCAACTGATAGTTAGTAGTTTTTGGTAAATTGGGGGTTATGAGAATTTAGCAAATAATTTTTGGTCACTTTAGTTTCAGTGTTTGTAATCAAGAGTTTATGGAAAACCATAATTATATTCACTATGGGTTTTGGTACTTGACAGATGATAATAGTGATTTAATATTCTCACGATAAGTAGGAACAACAGATTGTCTTTATCAAATTTATGTCTAAATATCTCTCGACCTACTTAAGCATTTAATTACCTAATCCTCTCGGACTTAGGGAATTTATATTCACTGACCAGACTTCACCTCAAGTTAATTAACCTTGATACATCGTCAATTATTAAATGGAAGTTTGGTAGCTTCCAAGTCCCTGTCAATAATTCACTTCCTACTATAGTTAATTTCTTATCTCAAGCAAATCAAAGTAGGTGCTATCAATCGTTTGCAACCAATATACAATAATTAAAACCTTAGAATTATAAAGGATTCCTATTACCTTTAGACTCTTGAACACTTAGCAACTTACCAAGACCTAACCCATGGATCCCATAATTTGGGTTAAAGGGATTTAGCCACTCCTAATGTAATAATTGATACAAGTTGAATTCATAATTTGAAAGATGAACTTATAGAAAGATGAATAGAAACGAGTGTTTCTCAGATAATATCAATGTAGAAATCCCAAAATACTGATGATAATCTCTTTAAAGTTAATTGTTTTGTTCAAGTCAAGAAACTAGAGAGAAAATAACAAAATACGTGCATTCCAAAATAGGTTTTGCCTCTCTCAGAAAATCCTAAACTATACTTTAAATACTTTAGCCTAATTATGGAAACAAAATCATAGAGTTCAGTGTTCTTCTGGAATTAGGTGACGACATGCGTGACGCCTTAGCAGGAGGCTGACGACTTATCATGGATGTCGTAAGGTCCTCTTTAATTTTGACAATTTCTTATTAAGGCTAACGGTGGACCCTGATGACTTATCAAAACTGTGAAGACATATCAGACAATGCCATCACTTCTCCACCTCATCTCCCATGTTCTGTCTAAGGCTAATGGTGACTCTGATGGCTTATCACAAGGCTGATGGCTTATCACATATCGTCGTCAGTTCTTCCAATAGAATTCCATTCTTTGTTTAAGTATGATGATGAATCTTATAACCTATCAGAGTGTTGACGACTTATTAGAAATGTCGTCGGCCACACTTCTCTTCTATTTGCTTCAGATTTTAACTCTTTTACTTTCATCATTGTTGGTTCTCTTGCCTCTTGACTTCCACTGAAAAATCAAAGATAAAATAATTAAAAATGACAAAATTTGCTTAAGACTTTGCAATTATTCTCAGTTAGAAGCCTCAAATATGTTAGCATAAGCTCACACATTAGCTTCTCCCACTCCTGCATCTAAACTGAGTTCTTTTCCATAATATTCTCCGTATCACCTGTTGTCTTTCCCATTTGATCTATTGTTGCAGTAAAGTTTCCCATAATTGCGGCATCAATTTCCATTTGTGATGATAATCTTCAATTGTAACCGCCTCTGATCTCGTGCCCTCCTTTGTTGGCATACTTTTCTCCACACTAGAAATTCCTAATTCCTCACATTTTTCTGATTTCATCATTGTTTGACTTTTCTTTCCTTGATTTCATTCTTTTCTCAATTGTATTGTCATCAGTTGGACACTTTCCTGTGCTTCAATGTCTTTCAGAGTAAGGAAACATGTTCTCCTCCCAATGGGGCACACGTTAAGGTATATGCACTGAGAGGAAATTCTTACCAATTCATATTAGTCCGCATATATTTAGGAGATAAAAACATGCATATATAAATATAAATGCATGACAATAGTCGATATGTCAACAATAAAAACTTATCCGTACTTAATTCATGTAGACATAAATATCAAGTGTAAATAAATTTTTATCCCGATATCATCAATTCTTGGGATGTTGAAGCCACTTCAAACTTTGACTTGGCAAAGTACCAACAATGATGAAAAAGACAAGCACTCAAGCTATTATGATAACCCTAATAACAATCATTGTTGTGATGATATTTTCTCAAATATTGTGCCTTTGCCACCTCTCTTGATGAAATATCTACAAGTAAAAAATAATTAAATGAGTAAAATCGTCATACTGCAAAAATCTATCACTATTTCTATTTAGCACAAAAGAATTAAAAAATTGTATTAAACAACTAATCAATAATGATAGATTATGGCAGAGAGAGTACAAAAGAGGGACAAAGAACAATGATTTAGAACGACGCAAAATGTTTACACTAGAATTAGAATTAATGACAAAAATCTATAACGAAAGAGTAAAATTCTATATATTATAAATAATGACATAAAATAATAACGAAAGAGTAAAATTCTATAATTAATCCATTTATCAATGAATTATTAAAAACATTCTATCAAACAATGAATTATTTAGCGATAACTTAGGACTAGAGAGAAATAATAAAAAAAAGGGACGATTACCTACAACAATTAGCAACAGAGTAACAACAAATATTGAAAACTTCAGAAGATCCTTTCCCATATTTTTATTTCTTTGGAGCAAAACATTATACAACATTATATGGGAGTAAAAGCATTCACTTGTGATTAATGTAAAAAAAATCTCATATAGCGGTATTAAATGGTGAGGTAATAAATGACCAGTCAAAAGTTATTTGGATAGTTAAAATAAATTTTAAAATCGTACAAAACCACACCCGCTCATTTTTTTCAAGATAAGGCACTATTACTTTCCTGAACTATAGCCAAAAAAATAACACATCGTAGCTCATTTTTTTCAAGATAAGGCACATATTACTTTCTACCATTGGTGCTTACGAGGCACCTTTTATGACACACCTTAATTGCAAATTTTTTTATGACACGTAGGCACAAAAGGTGGATAATAATTCAGTAAAATTGAATTTAGAGAGGTAATAGAACTTCCTTAAGTTAAATTATGTTCTAACAAATTTCGCTATAGTTCGAGGGGATAATAGTATTTTTTTATCTCTTTATTCTTTTATAACATTTAAAATATTTAATAAAATTATGTAAACTTTATTATGGTGATGTATGAGAGATAGAACCACTAGGTATTTCCCCCCTCCCACCGGGGGGGGGGGGCATGTATACAGCGTGTGTTGTATCCTGAGCAAGTATAAATAATAGGAATTTTTTTCCATAAAATGAAACTATTTTAGTGACAATCTATATACATTTTATCAAAGAGTGTTAAACCTTTTACCATCACTAGTTAGTTGTCATTGAATCCACTTTGTGCAGTTTTAATCCACCCTCAAACTTTCTTATTTAAAAGAGTACCTTAATGATCTAAAAAAGACAAATAAAAAGGACAAAGAACTTTAAAAGACAACACATTTTGATATTGATAAGCATTTCCAATTCACAACAACTAGAAAATTCATCACTGTAGTGTTTGCATACAAACTAACGGAGGGAGTTTCAACATCTACTATATATCTGTGAATTTTTTTTAACTATATATTAATAGAATAGTATTTTGCTGAAGGGGATTTGGATCCCCTTGTCTATGTGTAGCTTCGCCCTTAACCAAAGCCATGTATGTACCAGAGATTGGTGGGTCAAAAATTCATGGATGCGCCTGTGATGACCTATTATATTATAAGGATTGATTTGGAGTGGTGTGCATAGTCTGTTTTGGGACAAATCAGCAAAAAACCAAGAATTGCGAATCATTTTGATTTTTGGTGTGTGTTAGACTATGAATTTCTTGAGATAGGTATGTTGAAATAATTTTTTGTTGAAAACTCATGGATGCGCCTGTGATATTCTATTAAATTACAGGGATTGCTTTAAATAGGAGGTCATAACCTATTTTAAGACAAACGAGTGAAAAACAAAAAATTATTGTGTATTTTGATTTTTTCGTGTGTGTTAGCCTATGAATTTGTACAATAAAAGCGTCAAAATGATTTTTTATCAAAAACACATGGTTGCATCCATGATGATGACCTATAAAATAATAAGAACGACTTTGGAGAGGCGGAGTAGCCTTTTTAGAACAAACGAGTTGAAAAAATCAAAAATTGTGGATTATTTCAGTTTTTCATGTGTGTTGGCCTATGAATTTCTACGAGAATTGTGTCAGAATGATATTTTTTTCGAAAGCTAATGGTTATAACCTTGATGATGGACTAAATTATAAGGCTTCTTCAGAGAGGTGGATGTAACCTGTTTAAGGACAAACGAACAATAAAGTAGGAATTGTGGATTATTTCAGTTTTTTTGTGTGTGTTTGCCTATGAATTTCTAAGGAGAGGTGCATCATAATGATTTGTAACGGAAACTCATGGTTGCACTATGATGACCTATTACATTATAAGGGTTGTCATGCCCAATTTTTACTAGGTTAAGATAAACACGACTTATTGTAACACCCAGCAGTCGTAACACCATTTCGATGTTTCTAAAATAATCTTTAGGATCCCTGTAGTGATGGAAAATCATGTGTTGATGTTGTGGGGGGTGTTGGGAGTGATTAATAACCTCAACATTAAGTTGGCATCGCAAACTATAACTTAGACGATTGCTAAGTGTCACCTTACCATCGCAAATGTTCACTGGAAAGATAGATTGTGCGTCGCAAACCTTAAGGTTTACCATCGCTTGTGTGTCGCAAACCTTAAGGTTTTCCATGGTTTGTGCATCGCAAACCTCAATGGTTTCCATGGGGTTTGTGTCGCAAACCCTATGTTTATGCGATGTAGAAACTCTATTTTTGAGTTGATTTAAGGGAAACTAAGTCATTTGACACCTCATAATCATCTCTAAACATAACTACATCAGATTGAAGTACCTAAAATACGTTTTTAACCCTATCAAATCATTAGTTCATCATCTAAAACACAAGAAAAGAAAAAAAACTAGAGTTTGCATAATCAAGCTTAAAGGTTCAATCTTTCACAAATTTTTCATCAATTAAGGCTTGTGGGGTTTCCCTAAACTACATGGACTTATTGAAAACTTTTGATTAAGGTTCAAAGTTATGGAATCATATATTTATGAAGGGTTTGAATTTATATTAACAACTATGCGTTGTGAACCCTTTTTTATGATAATGTTTTGGTTCAGGCCTCCCCCTAAATTTGATTGTTACTCATATATATGTATGTATTTGATGTTTTGAGACTTGAATTTGAGAGAACAAATAATTAAATCACCTCTCTTATTGTGACATCTCTTGGTTTTACTTGTTATGAGTTGTTCAATTGCATATTGAGAAGCATGATACAAATGTTTTTTATTATTTAAGGACTTGATATTAGTTATGTTTATGAGAGGATTTTTTTACTATTTATAAATGTTATATACTATTATTGAAATAATTCCATGAGTTACTACAAAGTAATTGACCATCACTTGTTAAGGATTTGAATAAGAGAAGCTTTTCATGAGTTTTCATATAGTTTTGAAACACAAATCCCCTTGTATTTTTTGAATGATTTGGCGGTCTAAATATTATTTTGCATAAGAAGAGTTATAACATGATAATGTATGGCCGAGACGTATGACTTGCAAGTCTTGGTATGATAATACCAAACAGATTATGCCATGACGATACAGAACAGAACAAAATACAGATTGTACTTTAAATTTTCAGATTTTGAAATTTTGAATGATGCATGCTTTGAAAGAGTTAAAAATGGGCTTAAGAGAGTTAGGTTCTTACCCAATGAAGTCATTAGACAAGAAAAATCATTGCTCAAAATCGTGTTTTACCAATACAGGTTATTATGTCCCCAAAGAGGGATTATACGATGGCCTAATGCCCTGTGGCATATTAAAATTAGAAACTCCAACTCTTGCGGTAAACTTGGGTTGGGGGATTTGCCGTCGAGTCAAGGGTAGATTCCATATAGGCCATGGGATTGTAGAATTATAGGATGTACCATCTAGCTCAAAATTAAAACAAAGAGTGAGTCTTGGTTTCAAAGAATTATCTCAAAATCTTTTAAGAATGCCCATGTGTTTTCTTATATCGTATGTAAACTATATTATGAATTGCTCTCACCTATGTTGTATAAAAATACATTATTTTAGATTATTCTGTGTATCAGTACATCTGTATTGACCCCCTATATTTTAGGATCTAAGACTTAATCCCGAGGTCTCGCTAAGCCATAGATTGATTTGTCAAAGATTTGTAGTTGGTGAACCTCCCTTATTCCAGAAGGACTAATTTATAAGTCATTGTTACTCTATTTTGATTCATGGTTTGACTGGGAACCTTGTCCCAATCTTCAGACAGATGTTATTTTTAATTAGTAGAGATTTTGCAAACTGGTGTGGTGTATTTTGAATAATGAGAACTTTTTTTGGTATTCTTCAGTTGAATTATAAGATCGACCATGTTTTTATATGTTAATATTCCATATTTTTTTATATTGTATGAATGTTATGTAAGATTGCCAGATAGAAAAAGGCACTTGGTTCTTCATGGTTCGGGATACTCATCTCAGTCAGGGTCTCAGCTCGGGTCGTGGAAAACTTGGTTTCAAAGCTAGGTTCATGGTTCCAGGATGTCTACGAAATTATGTCAGGTAGAGTCTTATTTATGGGTATGTATCACTCCACACTTATAAGAAGGAAGTTACTAGGCATTTAGGAATGTTTCAATTTTCTTCATGTTCTAGATCGTGCCATTGTGTTTTCCATTTGGAAGTTATCCAAATCCCTTCTTTATTCTGATGTTATTAATTAGGTCCTATTGTCGAGTCAATTTAAGCACTGAAGCTTAGAGTTTAAATGATGTGGTCCTTTCTAGTTGAGTCATAAAAGATTATGGAATAGTAAAAGAACTTGAGAGGAGTCCGTTAGTGCTTCAAGGTATATTGATTCGAGTGTATACTTTATCCTAATGAAATCGTACTTTTCATCCTGAGTATGAAGTGTATTCAATCCCTTTTCTAAAATCCTTGTTGCAGATGTCATGCTTAAGGGTAGTGAGATGCAACAGAGTGTTGGAGCATTATTGTCACCCGAGTAGTAGTATATGATAAAGTGCCATAACCTATAAGCTATAAGATAGTTCAGAAGTTAGTGATATGAAGACACAAGCTTAGAAGCCAGAATGAGGGTGACTTTTGCATAAAGAAGCGGGTTTAGTTGTATAACTATTGATTGAGGGACGGGTTGCCATTAGTGATAGACTCATGGGGTAGTAATATTTGTAAACTATATGGTAGTCTGTGAAGGAAGTGACTAGCTATAAATATTATTTATACAAAATAGGGAAGGATCTTAGAATGGATAGTTTTGGTGGTTGTAGAAATCATTTACAGGCCGTGAATAGAAAGAAGTAGTTTAGTCAAAAAGTTATAGGTAGAGACTCATTGGTGTAAAGGGAATTTGAAGGTAGTCTAAATGTATGCATAGGTAAATAAATATGATGTGAGGAAGTAGAATATATTAATAAATAGTAATGGGTTATATTATAGGATTAAGATCGACTATCTTCATCATGCGACTTTATCCCCCTTGATTTGTCTTTTCTCTAGAAGTTCCAAACTAGTACTACATGTGAGAAGGTATGTAGTAGATTTTGAGGTTTTTTAGTAATGTCGTAGAGAGGATAAACTTATAGGTCATAGTTAAGTGTAATAAGAGACTTAGGTTGTAATACCCTGAACTTTCTTTAAGTCAAATCTAGTCTCAAGAAGATTTAGTGATGACTTCCTAAATGATTAATATTTAAATTAGATAGAATCTCCCTAATTTTTACTTTTTACCATGGGGTAAATTGAATTGGCTTTCCAATGATACCAGTTTCATCCACATCCAGTATCGAAGTAAAAAGTTATTGACGTTTTAGAAAGAACTATTGGAACTTCCCAGAAGCGACGGTCAGGCCGACGGACCATCGCCCAAGCCGTCGCAACTAAGGTAGTGAAGCCATCTTCTGACCAATTCCGACCGTCAGGACCGACGGACTGTTGAGATAGTTATGGACCATTGCCCAAACTGTTGTATATAAGGCAGGAAGTTCAGGTTCTGGCCAAGTACAACGGGATGGACGGACGGACCATCGAGCCAGCAATGGACCATCGCCCAAACCGTCGCCACTTCCGATTAGCAATTTTAAGCCACTTTTAAAAGGGTATTTGGGTCTTTTTCCATCCATTTTAACCCCTAATTATATCATACCATAGCTCATAACTTCATTATTCATCCACGATACCAAATTAGGGTTTCTCTCAAAGATCAATTCCCAAGAACAAAAAACTCTAGGTGTTTAATCCCAAGTCAAGAATTCATTCTTTCATCCACCAATCTTCAAGAAATCTTCCACCCAGTTAAGTAAAGTGTTGATTCATGGGTTTCTTTCACCTATGAAGCTAATGAATCCCATTTTAAACTCATGAATTGTAATTTCAATGTGGTGGGTTGATTTTAATTATGTTGTTATGGTTGTATGAAACCTAATTTGGAGTTTTATGTACTTTTCAAGAACTTATGCTAGTATGCGGGTTGTAAAATTTTAAATTGAGTCGATTATATTAACCATGATTTATGAACTAGTGTATATGTCTAAGTCTAAGATTGTGCATGCAATGTGTTTGATAAAATGTCCAAGATAATAAGAATCATGCTTTAGGACTAAATTGTGACCAAATTGATGAACCCATGCTTTACCCTTATGTTCAAAATGACTTCTATGTTATTGATATGCATTGAAATTGTTTGATGGATTATTTATGATATTAACCCTGTGAAATTATGACATATTTATATGCATTCGTATTCATGTACCAAACCATGATAATCAAGTGCCTCATGAAATTCCCCAATGATTGTATTGTGGATTGTTGATTATGGTTGTGAGTCCAGGAAGTGTCATGTCTTGTTAGTTTCATGCTATTGAGTCCTGGGATTACTTTTACCCAATAATTTAGCTATGTGCCTAGAGCCAGTGTCAGGTTTCCAAATACTCTCAGTCAAGCCATGTTCAGTAGAATTCAGTCAATCTCATGACTCAGGAAAACTTAGAAATCTCAGTAATCCCAGTCAGTTATTAGATCTCAATAATATTCCATCAGTCAATAGAACTCAGTGAAATTAGTCCAGTCAGATCAGTATAATTAATTCACTATCTAATCAAATGGGAGTAGGATTCAGCACGAGTGGGATGGGAACTCACCTACGAGTAGAGGGTCTGATTTTTAGAAGCAATCCTTGCACTCCAGAACTACGCATCCAGCGTAGGTTGAGACATCAAACCTGTTAGATGAAAGTTGATGAGGTGACTTAACCTGTAAGATGAGGATCCCACCATTATCCTCAGAGTACCTATTAGATAAGGGATTACTCACAGCTTATCCTTACCAGTGGTGCAGTATTGACACCTTTCTAATTGGGGTTATAGGTTAGACCCCAACTCAATTATATTATCTTATTTAGGGCATGTCGGTTAGATGACTACTTACCATAGTTACAATCTCAGTCTCAGTCTCAATAATAGAACTTAGATAGTTCTATAAAATTTATGACTGTTAGATAGGGTAACCCAGTTCAGTACGAAACTTAGCTAGTTCCATCAGAAATAGGACTATCAGACACAGTCATTCAGATAATAGTATATCAGTTATATAAAACTTATGTTATCAGTATTCAGATTTAGTGATGTCATGATCTAAGTTACAGTTCATGTATTCATGCATGTATGCTCACGCTCATGTTATTCAGTCAGTTAGTATTGTTCATGCATATAAACCCCTTGTACTTAGCCTACCTTACAAGCATACCAGTACATTCAATTGTACGGACGCATTTGTGCTATGGTGTTTTATACCATAGGTTCAGAAGAATAAGATCCATAGCACCCTTAGTAGATCAGACGTTCAGCAGACAGACTAGCAATAAGTCCTCGTCATTCAGAGATGTTATATTTGATTATTTTATTCTTTCAGCACTTAGTTTATTTTAGCAGTTAGAGTTAGTTAGGGACATGTCCCATCAACTCCTCATTTAGACAGTTTAGAGGCTTTCAGACTATAGCATGTTCAGACAGTTATTTCAGTTTTGTTTGGTATTGATATACCATATTTCTAGTTGTTATGCTTTATCAGATATTTGAACCTTATGGACTTTCAGCCTTTTTCTACATGTATACAGTATATTATGTAGTGCCCAGTTACAGATATCGATCATGGGTTAGCGTGTGGTCCTTTGGGGTCATGAGCATCGTGTAGCATTCCGGGTACCATATTTGGGGTGTTGCAAACTTGGTATAAGAGCCTAAGGTTCAGTAGTATCCTATGAAGTCTAAAATCCCCATTTAGTAGATTCTTGTTCATGGGTGTGTTGTACGCCACATTTATGTATAGGAGGCAATAGGATGTTTTAGGAAAAGTTTCCCTTCTTTCAATATTCGTATCGTTCCAGTAAGCATGGTATAAAATTTATCCCTCCTTTTAATCTGTTTCCCCCTTTCATTTACAGAACATGCCTCCCAGAAGAAGATATAGAAATCAGTCAGCCTCTAAGTTTGTCCAAGTAAATCCCTTGGACGAACATGTTTCTCATGCAGAGTTCAGATTTGTATTCACTACTCTTGCTAATTTAGTTGTTGCCCAGAATGAATGACCAACTCTCATTTTGGCCAATCCAGTGTCCAATTTAGTTGTATCCAGGATTCGGGACTTCGCCCGAATGAATTTTTTATCCTTTTTTGGGTCTAAGTCAGACGAGAACCCTCAGGAATTCCTTGATCAAGTGTAAAAGGTTACAAATATTATAGGGATTACTACTTGTAAGAGTGCTAAGATAGCTGTATATCAGTTAGAGGATATGTCTCACACATGGTTCAAGTAATGGAATGTCAAGAGGGCCGCAGATATAGGTCCTATTGAGTGGGAAGACTTTTCCACTGCATTTCTAGATAGATTCTTTCCCCTAGAGCTGAGAGAAGATAAGGTGTTAGAGTTTATCAACCTCAGGTAGGGTAACATGATAGTGAAAGAGTATTATCTTAAGTTTACTCAATTAGCTACATATGCTCCTCATGAAGTGGCAGACAACAGGGCTAAGATGAGTAAGTTTGTTTTTGGGGTGAATGATAGTGTGGTCAATGAGTGCAGATCCACAATGCTGATTGGTGAGATGGACATAGCCAAGCTTATGATCCATGATCAATAGATAGAAAAGTAAAAGATTAAGATGAGAAAAAAGAAGAATAAGAGATCAAGGATGGGTAGTTTCAAATTTGCTCAGCCTAAGTCAGAGGGTAGAAGTCGTTCTAAATCCTGCCCAAATTCATCTGATCCAGCTCCTTCCCCATCCAGTTCTTCAGTGCTGAAATTTAGAGACAACAATAGAGATAGGGTGCCAGGCTCTAAGTCTTAGGGCAGTGTTAGCAGTGCCCGAACCTGTCCTCTTTGTCAGACATGTGGCAAGCACTATCAGGGTACTTACAGAGCTGGAAATAATGTTTACTTTGGATGTGGAAAGCCTGGACACAGAGTCAGAGATTGTCCCCAGCCAGGTCCTTAGGGTTAGCGTAATTTCCCTCCAGCCCACGTCGGTTGCCCGAATCAGCTGGGTACCTCTTCCAGTGCTACTAGTGCGCATCGCCCAAATAGACTCTATGCTCTTCAGTCCTAACAGAATTAGGAAAATTCTCTTGATGTGGTTACTGGTACGTTACAGATCTTTTATGTACATGTTTACGCCTTGCTAGATCTAGAAGATTCTTTGTCTTTTTTACTCCCTATATGGTAGCCCGATGGGTATACAGGGAGTGAGTGATTATGGTATCTCAAAGAGTCACTTCAGCAGACTTAGTCGAATTAGAGATGACTAATTTTAATGTCATTCTCAACATGGATTAGCTTTATTCCTACAATTTAATAGTCGACTACAGAAATAGAGTTGTCCAGTTTCAGTTCCCGAATAAACCCATTCTAAAGTTGAAAGGTAGTACTTCAGTTTTCAGAGGTCAGCTTGTTTCCTACCTTCAAGCATGGAAAATGATATCTAAGGGATGTGTCTATCATCTTTTTCGAGTTAAGGACTCTAGTTTCAAAACTCCTAGTCTCGTATCAGTTTCATTAGTGAATGAATATTCTGATATCTTTCCCAAAGATCTTCCTAAAATTTCTCCCAAAAGAGAAATAGACTTTGGCATAGAAATTCTTCCAGATACTCATCCCATATCTATTCTACCATACACAATGGCACCAGTATAACTCAGAGAATTGAAAGATCAGTTGAAGGATCTCCTAGATAAGGGTTTAACCAGAACTAGTATGTCCCCATGGGGCGCACTAGTCTTATTCGTGCGCAAGAAAGATAGTTCTCTCAGAATGTGTATAGACTATCGTTAACTTAATAAAGTCACCATCAATAACAAGTATCCAGTTCACAGAATCAATGACATGTTTTATCAATTTCAGGGTGCCAGCTATTTTTCTAAGATAGACCTCAGATTAGGGTTTCATCAGCTCAGGGTCAGAGAATGTGATATTCCAAAAATAGCTTTTTGTACTCGGTATGGTCACTTCAAATTCTTAGTCATGTCCTTTGGTCTTACCAATGCTCCAATAGCCTTCATGGACTTGATAAATCACGTGTTCAAGCAGTACTTGGACATGCTTATCATACTCTTTATAGATGACATTCTTGTCTATTCCCGCAGCGAGCATGATTATGCAGACCATCTCATAATAATATTGTAAACTCTCAGAAATCATCAGTTGTTTGCCAAATTTAATAAGTGCGACTTTTGGCTAAGGTCAATAGCATTCCTTAGTGATATCATCTCCGGTGATGGCATTAGAGTTGATCCTTAAAAGACCGAAGTAGTGAGATATTGGACTAGACCTATCTCTCTATTAGATATCAGGAGTTTCTTGGGTTTGGATGGCTATTACCGTTGGTTTGTTGAAGAATTTTCATCTATTGCATCCCCTATGTCCAGATTGACTCAGAATATGGTTCAATTTCAGTGGTTAGATTCATGTGAAAAGAGTTTTCAGGAGTTGAAGACTCGACTTACCTCAGCTCCAGTTTTGACTCTTCCAGACGGTTCAGATAAATTCTTAGTGTACTATGATACATCTAGAGTAGGTTTGGGTTGAGTCCTCATGCAGCATGGTAAGTACATAGCCTACGCCTCCATAAAACTTAAACCCCATGAGAAGAATTATCCAACTCATAATCTTGAGTTAGTTGCCGTAATTTTTCCCTTAAAGATTTTGAGGCATTACTTGTACGGTATTTATATAGATGTAATCACAGATCACAAGACCCTTCAGTACTTATTCTCTCAGAAAGATCTTAACCTTCATCAGAGAAGGTGGTTAGAGCTCTTGAAAGATTATGACATGAATGTCCTTTATCATTTGGGCAAGGCCAATGTAGTGGCCGATGTCTCAATAGACTATCTTTGGGTAGTTTTGCTCATGTTGACGACAGTATGAAGAAGTTACCTCAGGAAGTCCATCAGCTTACCTAACTAGGTGTCCACTTAGTTAATTTAGTAGAAGGTAGTATATGGGTTCAGAATAGTTCAGAATCATCTCTACTATCCAAGGTAAAAGTAAAGCAAGATAGAGGTCCCAGTCTTGTTAAGTTCAAAGAGTCGGTCAGAGATCAGAAGGTAGAGGTTTTCGCCTAAGGGGGAGATAGTTTTCTCCATTGTTAGGGTCGTTTGTGTGTTCCAGGTGTAGATGACTTGAAGCAATGAATTCTCGCAGAAGCACATGGTGCATACTACTCTATTCATCCAAGGGCCGCTAAGATGTACTACAACTTGTGAGAGATCTATTGGTGGAGTGGGATAAACAAAGATATTGCAGAGTTTGTGGCTAAGTGCTCTACATATCAGCGGGTTAATATAGAGCATCTGAAGCCTAGTGGGTCCATAAAGGAATTCAGTATTCCTACTAGGAAGTGGGAAGAAGTGAACATAGACTTCGTGATGGGTTTGCCTCGTACTCGTCGTCAATATAATTCAGTTTGGGTCCTTATAGATAGGATGACCAAATCAGCTTATTTTCTTCCAGTCCATACCTCTTATTCAGCCAAGGATTACGCCAGACGCTATATCAGGGAGTTGGTTAGATTGTATGGGGTTTCATTGTCTATTGTTTTAGATAGAGGTTCCTACTTCACCTTTCACATTTGGAAAGTGTTCCAAAAGGGTCTTGGTACCCAAGTTTACCTCAGTATAGCCTTTCATCCTCAGATAGATGGTCAAGCAAAAAGGACTATTTAGACCTTAGAAGGTATGCTAAGTGCGTGTGCAATTGATTTCAAGGGGAGTTGGGATGACCACTTGTATTTAATTGAGTTTGCATACATCAACAACAATTATTCCAGTATTCAGATGGCTCCATTTGAAGCTCTCTATGGTAGGAGGTGCAGATCTTTAATCGATTGGTTCAAAATGGGTGAGGTTGCAGTAGTAAGGCCTGACTTGGTATTTTATGTCTTAAATAAAGTTCAATTAATCAGAGAATAGCTTAAGATAGATCAGAGTCGACAAAAATTGTATTCAGATGTGCACAGAAAGGATATCGAGTTTGAGATTAGTGATTATGTGTACTTAAAAATCTCTCCCATAAAGGGAGTGAAGTGGTTTGGCAAGAAGGGAAAGCTTAGTCCCAATATGTTGGTCCCTTCAATATTCTCAGTTATTTTGGCAAGGTAACCTATGAGCTCGAATTTCCTTAAGATCTAGCCTCAGTTTATCCAGTGTTCCATGTCTCCTTGCTAAAGAAGTGCATAGGTAACCCAGTAGTTGTAGTCCTGGTAGAGGGCTTAGTTATTCCGAACAACCTTTCTTTCGAAGAGATCCTAGTCAAAATTCTTGACTACCAAACTCGCAGACTAAGGAACAAAAAAGTCCCTCTAGTCAAAGTTCTTTGGCGGAATCAGTCCGTTGACGGAGCTGCTTAGGAAGTAGAATCATACATGCGGACCAAATATCCTCACCACTTCTCCGCAAACTCAGACTCAGCCCAAGGTAATATCTTTCCTTAAGCTTATTCAGTTTCATGTTCAGATTTCAGTTATAAATTTGGTGTCAAATACCCTTGCATAACCAGTTATATGCTCATGTATCATGTTAGTCACGTATTCATGTATCAGATATGCATTCTCGTCATGAGAAACTCAGCTTCTCAGTAATTCTAGTCATGCATTCATGAAGACTATCCGTCATATATCCATGCATCAGACATGCATATTTAGTATGAGATTTCAGTATATCAAAAGTTCCAGTCATATTGACATGTTTAAATTTTCACATCCCTTAGGTAAGATCATTCTATCAGTTTTCCGAGTCTATTCAGTCCCATTTGAACACGAATATTCCCAAACGGAGATATTATAATACCTCAAACTTTCTTTAACTTAAATCTAGTCTCCAGAAGAGTTAGTGATGACTTCCTAAATGATTAATTCTTAAATCAGATAGAATTTCCCCAATTTCAACTTTTTATCATATGGAAAATTGAATAAGATTTCTAATGATACCAAGTTCATCCAAATCCGGTATCGAAGTAAAAAGTTATGGACGTTTTATAGAGAACTATTGAAACTTCCTAGAAGCAACGGTCAGGCCGACAGACCGTCGCCCAAGCCATCATAAATAAGGCAGTGAACCCATCTTCTGACTAAGTATGATGGTCAGGATAGACGGACCATCAAACTAGGGATAGACCATCACCTAAACCATCGCAGACGAGGCAGGAAGTTTAGGTTCTGGCCAAGTATCACGAAATGGACCAATGGACCATCGAGCCAGTGATGGACCGTCTCCCAAACCATTGTCACTTCTGATCAAAAATTTTAAGCCATTTTTAAAAGGGTATTGGGGTCTTTTTCCACCCGTTTTAACCCCTAATTATATCAGACCAGAGCTCATAACTTCATTATTCATCCACAACACCAAATTAGGTTTTCTCTCAAAGATCAATCTCTAAGAACAAGAAACCCTAGGTGTTTAATCTCAAGTTAAGAATTCAAGATTTTCTCTACCAATATTCAAGAAATCATCCACCCAAGTATGTAACGTGTTGATTCATGGGTTTCTTTCACCCATGAAACTCAAGAATCCCATTTTAAACTCATGAATTGTGATTTCCATGTGGTGGATTGATTTATGTTGTTGCAGTTGTATGAATCCCAAGTTGGATTTTTATGTACTTTTCAAGAATTATGCTAGTATGTGGGTTGGAAACTTTTAAATTGAGTCAATTAAAGTAACCATAATGTATGAAAGAGTGTATATTCCTAATCCTAAGATTGTGCATGCAATGTGTTTGATAAAATGCCCAAGAGAATTAGAATTATGCTTTAGGACTCAATTATGACCAAATTGATGAACTCATGCTTTATCTTTATGTTCAAAATGACTTCCATGTTATTGTTTGAGAGATTAGCCCTATCAAATTATGACATGTTTATATGCATTCCTATTCATGTACCAAACCATGATAATCAAGTGCCTCATGAAATTCCTCAATAATTGTATTAGGGATTGTTGATTATGGTTGTGAGTCCAGGAAGTGTCATGTCTTATTAGTTTTATGCTATCGAATCCTGGGCTACTTGTACCCGACAATTTAGTTGTCTGCCTAGAGCCAGTATCAATTTTTAAGATACTCTCAGTCAAGACATGTTCAATAGAATTTAGTCAGTCTCATAACTCAGGAAAACTCAGTAATCTTAGTAATCTCAGTCAGTCATCAGATCTCAGTAATATTTCCTCAGTCAATGGAACTCACTGAATTTAGTTCAGTATAATTAATTCAGTGTCTAATCAGATGGAAGTAGGATTCTGCACTGAGTGAGCCCAAGTATGGGAATTCACTTACAAGTAGAAGGTGTGATTCTTAGAAGAAATCCTTGCACTATAGAACTACGCAGCCAGCATAGGTTGAAAAATCTAACCTGTTAGATAAGGTTTGATGAGGTGACTTAACCTGTTAGATGATGGTCCCACCATTCTCTTTAGATTACCTATTAGATGAGAGATTACTCACAACTTATCCTTACCAGTGGCATGGTATTGAAACCCCTCCAATTAGGGTTACAGATTGGACCCCAACTTAATTATATTATATTATTTGGGGCATGCTGGTTAGATGACTACTTCCCACACTTACAATCTCAGTCTCAGTCTCAGTATAAAACTCAGATAGTTCTACAAAATTCAGAACTGTCATATACAGTCACATAGTTCAGTATGGAACTAGCTAGTTCCATCAGAAATAGGACTGTCTGACACAGTCATTCAGATAATAGTATATTAGTTATAGGAAACTTATATTATTAGTTTTCAAATTCAGTGATGTCATGATCTCAGTTACAGTTCATGTATTCATGCATGTATTCTTACGCTCATGTTATTTAGTCATTTAGTATTGTTCATGCATACAAACGCCTAACATTCTGATGTATTTGTGCTATGGTGTTTTATACCATAGGTTCAGAAGCATGAGATCCAGAACACCCTTAGTAGATCAGACGTTCAATAGAAAGACTAGCAGTGAATCCTCATCATTCAAGGATGTTATTATTTGATTATTTTATTCTTTCAGTACTTATTTTATTTTAGTAGTTGGATTTAATTGGGGACATGTCCCATCAACTCCTCATCTAGAGAGTTTAGAGGTTTTCAGACTATAGTATATTTAGACAGTTATTTTAGTTTTGTCTGGTATTGATATACCATATTTCCAAATGTTATGTTATATTAGATATTTGAACCTTATGGCCTTTTAGCCTTTTTTCGCATTTATACAGTATATTATACAGTGCCCAGTTACAAATATCAGCGATAGGTTATCTTATGGTCCTTTGGGGTCATGAGCACTGTGTAGCGTTCTGGGTACCAGATTTAGGGTGTTACAAAGGTTGATATTTCTACTTGATTAATTAGTATAATATATAGCAATACCTCATATGATTGGTATTGTTATACAATAAGCTTGAAATTTAGATATGGATTGTGGTGGTGAGAATAGTACCTTAAGGTTAATGATGCATTTTTTGTGAGAATGAATTAGTAGGCTTGATTTGAGGTGTGAAATAGGTTAGGTTGGAAACTTGTGGAAAAAAGAGTGGATAATTATTATATTTATGTACATAAGGACTAGTGATAAAAGAATGATGAATTGCGATTGAGTCATTAAGTGGATAAGGACGTAGGTATATAAGGAAAAGTTGAACCCCTAGGTAGCATGTTGTTAGATAAGGTTTTATGTGTATAGTATCTTGCATACCTAGGTTGTGTTGTCAAATTTTATAGTATGGGGAAGTTTGGGGAGTTGTTGTGTAGTGTTCATGAAAGTTGAACTTAAGTAAATATAGGTTGGCAATATGCGCCTTTGGTATAGTTTTACAAATTTTGTGAAGTTGTAATTTATGTGATAAGAGGTGTAATGTTATTTTTCTAAGGATTTGAAGATGGAGTGTTAAGTGTTTAGAAGCATGGATGTCCATGCTCATGATAATGTTAGTCATAAGTCAATGACTTAGGGGGTTGGAGGAAGTTATGATTAATATCCCTAAAGGGGGATGTCTTAGAAAGTAGTTGGTGTTTTTTTAGAAAAAAATTATTGAGGGGAATCTAGAGTTTATGTTCATGGTGATACCCTTTTATGTTGAGAGTTGTGGGTACAGATTTGATGAAGGGTTATATCCTCAAGTTCAAGTGTGTGACTTTGATCTAAGGGGGATATAATGGATTAAATTAGTTCCCAAATTTTCTTGTGGTGTCAAGTTTCAAGTAAGAATCATGATAAATCAATTTCTATTCATGCAAGCTCCTTCTATGCTGATTTGAATGGACATCATCCAATGTCATGCATTCAAGTTCTGCCTAAGTCTAAGTTTTACACTCTCTATGTAACACATGTCATGTTCCAACCTAAAAAAAAACAATAATGTCCCTCAGTGATCCAATATTCTATGTATCCAAGCTCTATGTTATGTTGATCATGATCCATAAAAATCCATGTCTCACTTAATGCTTCGTTCCAAGAAACTATGCTTTCTATATGTTACCGATCTATTTTATGCCATAATTAGACAAAGTGATAAAGTTTATGCTAACTCATGGCAAATTTTAGTTCTTTAAATAAGGAGCAATCGTTTCAAGTGGCAATCCTTGTCTAAGTTGTTAACTACATAAATTTGGGATTTATGCTATATAGCTCATAATATGTGCACCCATGTTTCTCATTGTGGTCTATCCAAGGAAATTATGTCATGTTGTGTTTATTCCAGAGCAACTCTATACTTATGATCCAAGACACTTGATATATGGAATACTTTTTGATTGTATTGTATCTTCACCTCATGTCCTACCTTGAGTAAATCAGCAGATATGTGTTATAATTAAGTAGTGTTTCTCCCAATCATGATTCTTATGCTTGTGTCGCTTAATAACCCTCCATATGTTAGTATGATGGTGGTTGTGGAAGCATAGTAGTGTGTTAGGTGGGGGAGTAGGTATTCTTGAAGGTGAAAAATTTGATGTGATTCCTTGAGCTAAGGTTATAGGAGAAGGAGGAAAAAGGAGATGAACTTTTGTTATGTGAAATAGTTAGGAAAGAGATATGTGGCAAAAATTTTTGTGAGAGTGATTAAGTTCTCTAGTCTTTGTGGGGGGATCCATGAAGTGGGTGTAGTAATGATAGGTTTGAATGTTGTGATTGATGAAAATGCAAACCAATGTGTTATGTGGTTGGTATTTCTTAATTTAAAAATCTAGTGTGTTCTATGGAAGTAATAAGGTGAAGTTATTTTCTTTATGGGATAGGTCCCATAGCTTAAGCTAGCACCTTTTTTCTCCGAGTTAGGCTGCAACATAGAAGTATTATGTTATGGAACTCAAACACTTGTGGTTGGAAGTGCTATGGAGAATTGTAGGTTGGAAATGATGTAGTATGATATTTGTTGTTTAGGACATAGTTGAGTAGTGTCTCCGGGTTTTAGGTCTATTCGTTGTATCTTGTAAGGTAGAGAATGCTTTTATTTCTTATCTTCCGCGAAATCTTATTTCATGATTAGCACCACTGTATATCAAGCCTTTGATCACCAAATAAACTCATACATATATTATGATGATTATGATCCGTAGAACTCATGTGTTAGGTCACTTCTATGTCAATCCTTATTATCTCACGCTTCGTGCTACACTTTTCACAATGGGCTATCATGAAGATCTTCGATGCCGTTTCATATTTTGTTGAGGAAAAATTTTCAATGCGAGTTTATGTTCCTTATTTCATACTTTTAGAGATCCAACAAGTCACTACCCATCATTTGGGGATGAATGATCCCAAGGGAAAGATAATGTAACACCCCATTGTTGTAACACCCTTTTATTGCTTTTAAAATGATATTTAGAACCCCATAGTGATGGTAAATCACGTGTTTACATTTTGGGGGTGTTGGGAGTGTTTAAGGACCTAAACTTTAAGTTGGCGTCACAAACTATAGCTTAGGCGATTTTTAGGCATCGCCTTACCATCGTAAACATTCACTAAAAGGGTTTGCCATAGCTTGTGCATCGCAAACCTTACAGTTTTCCATAGTTTGTGTGTCTCAAACCTTAAGGTTTTTCGTAGCTTATGTGTCACAAACCTTATGGTTTTCCATGGGTTATGCGTCACAAACCTCAAGGTTTGCCATGGGGTTTGCGCCGCAAACCCTATGTTTCTACGGTGTAAGAACTCTATTTTTGAGTTAATTCAAGGGCAACTAAGTCATTTGACACCTTATAACCATCCCTAAACATAACTACATGAGATTAAAATTCCTAAAACATGTTTTTAACCCTATCAAATAATTAGTTCATCATCTAAAACATAAGAGGAGAAAAACAACTAGGGTTTGCATAATCAAGCTTAAAAGTTCAATCATAAGCGAATTCTTCATCAATTAAGGTACGTGGGGTTTTCTTAAAATACATGGGATTATTGAAAACATTTTGAGTAAGATTTAAAGTTATGGAATTATACATTTATGAAGGTTACAATAACAAATATGCATTGTGATCCCTTTTTGATGATAATGTTTTGGTCTTGAGGCATCCCCCTACATTTGATTGTTACTCATATATATATATATATATATATATATGCATTTGATGTTTTGGGACTTGAATTCGAGAGCATGAATAATTAAATCCCCTCTCTTGCTATGACATCTCTTGGTTTTACTTGTTATGAGTTGTTCAATTGCACATTAAGAAGCATGAGACGAATGTTTTCTATTATTTATGGACTTGATATTAGTTATGTTTTTAAGAGAGGGTGTTTTTCTGTTTATAAATGTCAAATATGATGATTGAAAGAATTGTATGAGTTACTACAAAGTAATTGACTACCATTTGTTAGGGATTTTAAATAAGAGAAGCTTTGCATGAGTTTTCATATAGTTTTGAAATACAAATCCCCTTGCATTGTTTGAATGATTTGGTGGTGTAAATATTATTTTGTATGAGAGGAGTTGTAACATGATAATGTATGGCTGAGAAGTATGACTTGCAAGTCTTGGTATGACGATACCAAAATAGATTATGCCATGATGATAAGGAACAAAACTAAATACAGATTGTACTTCAAATTTTCAGATTTTGAAGCTTAGAATGATGCATGTTTTGAAAGAGTTAAAAATGGGATTAAGAGAGTTAGGTGGTTATTCAAAGAAGGCATGATCCCATAAAAATCACTGCGCCAAATTGTGTTTTGACGATACGGGTTATTATGTCCCCAATAAGGGATTATACGCTGGCCTAATGCCCTGTGGCGTATTAGAATTAGAAACTCTAACTCTTACGACAAACTTGGATCGGGGGCTTAGCCACCGAGTCCAGGGCAGATTCCATATAGCCCGTGGGATTGTAGAATTGTAGGGTGTACCACCTAGCTCAGCAGTAAAACAAAGAGTGAGTTGGTTTTAAAGAATTGTCTCAAAATCTTTTAAGTATGCCCATGAGTTTTCCTATATCGTATGTAAACTTTTTTATGAATTTCTCTCACCTATGTTGTATAAAATTACATTATTTTGGATTGCTCTACGTATAAGTGCATCTGTATTGACCCCCCTATATTTCAGGATCTGAGGCTCAGTCTCGGGGTCCTGCTAAGCCGTAGATTGATTTGTTAGAGATTTGCAGTTGGTAAGCCTCCCTTATTCCGAAAGGCCTAATTTATAAGTCATTGTTACTCTACTTTGATTCATGGTCCGATTGGGGGCCTTGTCCCAGTTTCAGACAGATGTTACTTTTAGTTAATAGAGATTGCGCAGACTAATGTGGTGTCTTTTGCATGTTAAGAACTTTTTTTCGTATTGTTCAGTTGAATTATGATATCGACCATGTTTTCGTATGTTAATATCCCATATTTCTTTATATTGTATGAATGTTGTGTAAGATTTTCAGATAGAAAAGGGTGCTCGGGCCTTCATGGTTCGGAATGCTTGTTACGGCCAAGGTCTCGGTTCGGGTCGTGTCAATTATGGACTTTAAAAGAATTAATTTTTTACAGAGTCAACATCTCATTTTTAAGAAAAATATAGAAACCTATTTAGTTATTAACATGTATGGCTTGTGTTTTAATGTATAAAAAAAAAATAGATTCTAGGTAAGAGTTCAAATTATTCCGAAAGAAAGGGGTTAGGCATCCTTCAGAATCCACAAATATGAATCCAGACTAGACTTAGATTCATCATAAGAGGCAAGAAAAAATAAATATTTATAAATACAAATATAAAATGTTTATTAAAGTAATCTAAACAATTTATATGCAAGAAAATGTAAATCACATATATTGTTGTAAAGAAATGTATATAAAAGTATGTGAAGATATATATATATATACAAATGTCAATAAGAATATGTATGAAAAAATGAAAAAAAAATTATGAAAAAAAGTATTTTAGTTGTATATGAAGGAGAAGCATTTTCCTTGTAATTAACAAAACCTAATAGGAGAAAAGATTGAATGAAATAAAATTTGTTTTAAAGTCAAATATTACACAATATTTTTTAATTTAAAAGTTCAAAATAATTGATTAAATATTTAAATCAATTTAACATAAATATTAACGGCCTAAATTTCCCTAAACACGTGATGAATATTGTATAAGTAAAAAAACATTCCCGCATAACACCCCCAAAAATAAAGTTTTCACTATGATTAATATTCACCATTGTAAAAATATAAAAATACAAATATAAAATATAAACTTTCCATGGAGTGTCATTTTCAAATAGTATTCTTGAGAACCTGTACAAACCCTCATGGTAAAAATATTAGTAACAAATAAATAATTATCAAAATACATTGAGAACTATGGGTGCATATATATATATATATATATATATATAAACATAGAATTTTCATTAAAGAGTGGGATCGGATTAGATTTTAGAACTCCATGGCTACGGAGTGGTTGCTCAATTTATTGTCCGTCCTAAATTGTCTTGCAAAGATACGAATCATAAAACGTTTTGTGTTGTTATAAAAATTGTCATCACCCAAATTTTTTTTACGTATTTGTATACGTAATGTTCTTCTTTTATTTGTGGAGACCTCGAAAATCGATGAAAGTTTCTTCATTGGAAAATTTGTGTAGTATCTTCTTTCTTATATCGGTGTGATAATAATATGAAGCAATGTTTACCAAAAAAATATGAAGCAATGAAAAGACAAAAATTAATACCAAAAATAGCTCTAAAGTGTCCAGTAAAATGACAATAGTAAGCCACAAATTAGCAACAAAAATTATCAGAAACTAGTCCAACAATGAACGAAATAAGCAACAAAAATTATAGCCAAAATAATGAAGCAAAGTGAGGATCCTGAGAATGGCATAGTAATTTTCAAAACAACAACAACCAAGATTGGAGCCTAGTAGATTTAATGTATATAAAATAATAGTTGGGGGACCGCCAGAGATAATGGTGTTTCTCTGAAAATACAAGATTTCACTAGATACTGAAAACTCAGGCCAAATTTGTGATAAACTGAGGAGGGGGAAGTATTTCTTCCAAGAAAAAGGCCGAAGCAATACCGGATAAGAATGAACATGGCCAAATCTGTCCATTTTTTAACAAAACTGTGGCAAAAGAGGAGAGGGGAAAAGGGACTAGTAGTAGCGGTAGTGCATTGGAGCTTGCCGATCATCACTTCCAATGAGCCAAGGGTGAGGAAAAAGTGGGAGAAAGGAGAGAAGGTTGGAGGTTGGTGCTGCTGCTAGTGAAACTCCAGCGTTTCTCCGGTAATGGTGGGGTGGCAGTAAGAAATAGAGAAAGCATGGAATGAGTACGTGAATATGTGTGTGTGAATGTTTAATATTTTAAAAAAAATTATCCCTCCCATTTACTTATAGTAAAAATTGGCCCCGCTTGTTATCTAAAAATTAAAAGGCTAAACGCTCTTGTCCCATTAGAACCTCCTTTATCCCGAAAGTTATTAACCGAATGACTTTTCATTCTTTTACCAATGTGTAAAGACTCTTTACTCAAGGGATGAAAACATCAACCCATCACTTCAAGTGTCACCTTTTTGAAGGTGATGAGATATTGACTTGATTGATTTGTTGCTCTGTCTATTAAAATAACTAAGTCGACTTATCGTTTGTAGATTGTATTAAATAATATATAAAAATATGAATGTTGATATATAATTACAGAAAATATAAACAACAAATAAAATATAATTACCTTTAAAAAAATATTTTACACTATAAACAACTATAGTGTACAGTAAAGAATTACAGTGTTATGTTATGTACGCATGCAGAAGATTGTGAAAAATATTTAAAATGACAATAAATTGATAAAAAAAATTAAATTTATAAAATTAAGGATAATTATCAATAAATTATACAAATTCAAAATATGATAATAAATTAATAAAAATTCTAAAATAATGATGATTATAAATAATTTATTGATAACTATAAAAAAATATGTTAAAATTGTATTTTGTGTCCTTTAATGATCAGGAAGCCACAGGTGTTAAAGATAAATAAATAAAGGTATTGGATGATTTTAACTAGAGGCAAGTAATATATTCAATTGAAGGCAAACATGCATAAAATGTCTTATTAGAGGGCATACTAACCCAACATGTCCTATTTTAGGGTGGACGAATGCAATTCACACCTGGACAAATTTGAAAGAATTAAAATGGATTTTTTTTCTTTTTCCCACTTTTTTTTTTTTTTAGTTTTTTTTCAAGAAATTTAAAAAATAGCATGCAATGCTTAACTGGTTAAGAAAAATAGAAAATGATGAAATAATTACATTGCAATATGTGCAAGTAAAGGCAAAGATAGCATGCAGTGCTTAAATAATAAAATAAATGTGTTGCGATATATGCAAGTTAAGGCAGAGATAACATGCAATACTTAAATGATAAAATAAATCAATTGCGATATGTGCAAGTAAAGGAAAAGATGACGTGAGTGGTTAAATAATAAAATAAATGCATTGCGATATATATAAATAAAGATATAAATAACATGCAGTGCTTAAATGATCAAATAAATGTCTTGCGACATGTGCAAGCAAAGACAAAGATGACATGCAGTGCTTAAATAATAAAATAAATGCATTGCGATATGTGCAAGTAAAGACAAAGATGACATCCAGTGCTTAAATGATAAAATAAATATATTGTGATAGGTGCAAATAAAAGCAAACAATCATAAATATCTAATTAAAGAAAACATGCATAACTGTCTTATTGAAGGGCAGACTAACCCAATATGTCCTATTTTGGAGTGAAAAAATTTAAAATATTCTATTTTAGGATGGACAAACCCATGTTCAATGATTATAAAAAAATATTTGAGAATGAAAGTGTTCACATATTCTCGATGCTTCTTTTAAAGTTGCCCCATTATCGAGCAGTGAAATGCTGGGGGACATAAGATTGTGTGGTTTCTAAGGAGAAAGAATGATCATGAGGTTATGAAGATCGAACTCTATATAGAGCTTCTTACATACCTCGAGTGTCATAGAATCAGGTCAATGTAGTTCAAAATGAGAAAATAGGGTAAATTTTGAAGCAATTCTCAAAATTTATCCCAGTGTATGATTTATGGCTAACACTAGCCATTTCTTAAAGGAATTTTTAAAATGTCTTGGTATTGTGGATTTAAAAGATGGATGACACCTCCCGATTGTGTAAGGGGACTTGAGGATGAATGATGTATCCGACTATCTACAGAAACTTGATGCATGACATCTCCAATTATCTACGAATATTGATGTTGATTGCCATATTTGATTGTCTATGAAAACTGATGTTTATTTCCATCCTCGATTGTCTTTGAAAACTGATGTTGATATCTCTAATGTTCTATGGAGATTAATTTTATGAATGATGTCTTCGATTCCATACAAATACTATGGACGTCAACTAGTGAGGTGACTAAAATTTAATAGCCTCTCGACTGACGTGGCTATTAAAATATAAAAGGTTCTTGACTAGAAGAACAAATGTAATAACCTCTCAATTGGCAGTACAATAAAAAAATATAGAATACTCAAAGATGAGTGCCTAACTGAAAATTAAAATGCCAGTATTTTAAGATATGTGCTTAAGAAAAATTCAACTGCCCATATTTAAAAAGTAGGTTCTTTAAATAAAAAGTAAAAATGCTCGCATGTGAAAGTGGACACCTTGAATAAAAACTAAAAATACTGTTCGTATATGAAAGTGGGCATCTTGAAAAAGGAAAGAAAAAGATTTTCTATTTTCATGGTAAGAAGTGAAGAAAGATGGAGAAGGCATGATCATGTCTTGACTTCAGTTGGTACGAATAATTAGTAGTGTGCATAAGAATTTTGCCATTTTTTTTCCATCTAACAGAGGTCAACTTTAGGGTAACTATAGTTTCAAGTGGTACCTCAAACACACCTAAGTATTAACAAGAATTATTCGTGTTGCTTCAAACAAAGATTTTGAACTATACCTATCCTCATGCTTCAAGTGTCCTTTCCTTGAATGAAAGTCTCATTTTGTACTTATTTGAGTATTTTTCTTTTAAAATTTAAGAACGTCTAGAGAAATACACTCACACTCAGAAATAAATTCAATGCATGCAAATTTTACTACCGTAGACTTAACAATCATATAAGTATCCATTAATGTGAGAATGCTTGGGATAGGATCTTGTAGGACTTGTTATCTTCTTGTAATGTAGGGGATAGGTAGGATAATATTTGGGATGAAAGTGTCTATTTCCTCAATGACCATTACACTATGCTTGTGCTTTCGACATTTGTTGCGCTTTGACGCGTGATCTTCTTTGTTGTGCTTCGTTATCCCTTGTATTGTATTTTCTTTGACTTTTTTGAATCTCGTGTTGGAGTTTTCCCCTTCCTTTATATAAAATATATTTTTATTTTAAAATTTTTTTGGTGGATTTATCTTTTTTTATTCCTTTTTTAGGGTTTTGTACTCCTTTTGAAGTCGTGTTTTTATTTTTGTTCTTCTGGGACAATATATCCTCTTTCTTTGGCATCTTGATCTTGAATATTTATCCGCAATTTGCATCTATTTAGTGCACTCAAGGAGGTGGTGCCTAGAGAGGAATAGTAAAATTAATCACTCAAAAAGTTATAGGCTTAGATGTGATTTTCCAAAGAAAGATTTTGGGAAAATGCAAGGGATTAATGTCATTTGGTTGGTCGTGGAAGACACAATCAGGTCAAAGAAGGCCTACGATTGTTTCCTAAACCAAGTGTAACTTAGAATTTCTTCTCAACAGACACTTAAGCCAAGTTCTAGATCAACAGTGTAATCTAATGAATTAATCTAAAGATCACCATACAATGCTCATGAAACGATGAGGTTGACTTTAATCTTGTCTTAGATATATGCAAGAGAATTTTTCAAGTGTCATGACCCAAAATCCAAGGGTCATATGACACACGAGTAAGCCTAACACCTAAATTGATACACAAGGGAAAAAGATTGATATATCCCCAAGTGGGGCTTCTACAACAAAGTTGAACCACATAAGTAATTATAACAATGCAGAAAGAATGTATTCAAATACCATACATTCTCAAAACTAGGTGTTAATAGTGTGAGAACTTCTAATGCAATTCATGAGTCGAATACATAGGAAAATAACCACCAAAAAACAATCTCTAACTCCGAATTCTAATAAAGACATAACTAACACAGAAAGATAGAGGTGAACTCCGGATGTAGGAATGTCCAACCACTACCTTAAGAAATTTGAAGGCGCTCAAAATCAACCAGTATGAGGCATACCCGAACCTAAAGTTGCATCGAAAGTGTGAAAGGAGTGAGTACGTTCCACTTGTACTTAGTAGGTATCATAGGCTAATCGAGCAAAGTAGAAAGTAAAGCCTACAAAATACACACTAAGGGAACATTACCTGCAATTTGAAAATGTCCCACAATTGTAGCCCACATCGCTTGCACTAACAGTTCTAATCTATCACATATCTTACAACAACACACCAAGATAGAACACAACTATGCATTATATCACATAAAATTAGGACAAAGGAGATCATGTAGATACAATATCATCAAATACAAGTAAAAGAAGATAAGACAAATAGATAGATGACAAGTCAATATGGAAATACAACACATCATAAACACAATAAAGTAAGTGCAATATATATGATGATTATGATGATGCACGAGGTCATTGCACAAGCTCCAAGATCATCGCACAGTCCCCATATGCACCCACGGAGGCAAGACTCTTGACTGGGACCCATGGGGTGCTCGTCAACCCATATACAATCCATATATCAATACCTCCTCCCAACACATCCCTCGGGGTGGGTTATAAAATCCGATGTTCTCAGTGTTTTCAGAATTTCCAGTATTTTCGGTCTTTTTAGTATTTACAGTATTTTTAGTATTTTCAGAGCACATAAGACACAAATCAAGTATAATAAATAACAACAACGAGTATATACAAAACATACAACAAACAAGTGAAATTATGTGTATGATGCCATAAGGATGACAATGCAATGTTTATGAACCATCATAATGAATATTTTCACAATCATCCACATGAGATATTTCAACAACCAATCATAATAGTACATTTCCAACACCACATGAGCCAATATCCACTCATTAATTCCACCATCCATGAATTTCCATATGTTTCATATGCCAACAAGTATGAATATATCATAATACATCAATGGTACCACATTAAGTATTTCAACAACATAATATAATTATTCTCATAAATTCAAGTCTATCAATATCACATAGGACCCCACACGGTCACACATATCACATAATATCTCAATTTTAATAATTACATCACATATAGGCCCCACACGATCACAACACATAAATAGACAGTTTTGAGGATTAGTTTCAACCCTAAACATTCATTTTGTACGATCATTTACTACCTAACTCACTCTGAAAGAGTTTAGTCATAACCTACCTTAAATGTCGAAATTGGTCCGCAACACTTTGAACCCACTACCTTAATTTTCACAAATAATTCCAAAATTAACTAAAACCACAAAATATAGAATCTACGCATGAAAACAAAGTCAACAATACCCATATTGACTACTTTTAGTTCGGGGTCAAAATGATCCCCAAAATGAATTTTCAAAAAAGAAGGGCAAATTGTAACTTTATTTCAAAAATATGTTTCCCGTATTTTTAGAAATCTACAATTGAAAATCCAAGTCAAATAGAGTCAAAATGAGATTCAAATCAAAGAAAAACTATTTTTGAGTTTTATCGGGTAAAAATTTTGAAAACTCTGGTTAAAATCAAGAATCCGAGTTGTTTTGAAGATTAAATTGATGAAAAACTTATAATTGTAATATAAAAACATTATTCAAGTGAAAAGAAGTGAAATTGGGGTTTAAAATCAAGCCCTAAAATTTTTAGAGTTTTGAGAAATTGATCAAGAAATTACTAAGAAAAGGGATGAATTCTTATCTTAAATAGGTAATTGAATCAAGAAATAGATGTTGATCTTGCTTCCCAAGCTCCCACAAACATCACTTTTGATCTCTCACACTACTTTACGGTTTAACTCTCAAGAGGAAAGGTGAAAGAATGGACAAAATGGATCCAAAAAGCTACTTTTATAGTGCAGATTTTTTTGTACCCGCTGAAGAAAAAAATTAGATTTTTTTAAAGTCCAACCCGAACTTCGACGGGGTGCCCGAAATTCGTTTGGAGTAAAAAATATGCAAAAGAACTATGCAACCACACTAAATTTGATATTCTGGACACGTTGGTCAAGATGAATTTTAGATAAAATATCATTTTCATAGAGTTTACCCCCCCCCCCCCCCCCCAAACCCAAAATCATAATTTTCAAAATCGATGGCTGAAATGAGATTTTAAAAGTCATAAAATCACACAAAATACGCTACCACCCTAAAATCGATGTTCTGGATTGTTGGAGTAGTTTGTTCAGTCATCCACATATATATTAAAAGATATCTATAAAAGTCCAAAATAAAGTTCTCGAAAAAGCCACCAAAAACCACAATTTTCATAAATGGTATCAAACTGCATCAGGAATCGTGCCAATTACCCCTACACCTCAGAAATACCATAATACAATTGTGGGGAGGGGTAAAATAGTCAAATCACACAAAAATAAATATTTCACATATTTCATCAAAAAACTAGCCATTACATCATCCACCACTAAAAAGCTAGTTCATCCTCAAACTAAGGCAAAGAAATACCTGAATCAACGAAGAGCTGGGGATAGGAACTATGCATATCTACAGGTATAAATCTAGAGCGCAGTAACCTAACATCCTTAGCCAAAATGGAGATAGGCTCCTCAATGAAAGACAACTTCTCATCTAACTGAATGGACTCCCAACGGATGATATGAGACTCATCAAGAATGTAATAGCAAAGTGTAGAAATATGGAAAACTCGATGGACAACTGATAAATTTGGAGGTACAACTAACTCATAGGCCATATCACCAATGGTTAGAAGAATCTCAAATGGACCTATATACCTAAGGATAACCTTTCCTCTCTTTCCCCACCTTATCACACCCTTTATGAGTGAAACTCAAAGGAAAACATGATCACTAACACTAAATATCAAGGAACGAAGTCTATGGCCTACATAGTACTTCTGTCTACTGTTAGCTTCTCTAAGTCTATCCTGAATGATCCAAACTCTATTCAAAGATTTACGAAGTAAGTCCATACTTGTAATACCCCATACTTTTCTTAGTTCAATTCAGCTCCTAGTACTTTCATAAGAGGCTTAAAGCCTGAAAATTTAGCTAAGTGTTGCGGACTTAGCTTAAGTTTCGGCCTCTTAACTTTGACGATTTTTAAAGTGACCTTACCAACCTAGAGACATAAGTTTTTAAGTTGATTCATATAAAGGGATATAAGTATCATGCCTCGAGTAAGCTTAGGATTTTTTGGACGAGGTTTGAACTATGTTTAGATTTCCAAAAAAGTAAGTCATTGCGATTGTGGTACGTAGCGGTGGCTATAGCGGTAGCAGCCTAGGCACATCGCGGTGAAGGTGTATTTGTCATGTTATTGATTCATAATTCTAATTCATGTGTTATGGTCTTTATCCTAGTATGTGAAGTGCTTATTAGGTGAAGAATGTTCATAGAAATCACTTAGAGCCAAGTTGAGCTAAAATCCTTTAATTCGTCCAAAGTTCCGTTTTCAATTCTACAAGGATCAACTTTGAAAGTGTATAACTTTTGATGTATGTATAATTTTTCAGCTATAGACCCATCAAATTATAGATAATTGATTCATTTTTCCAACGATACCAATTTCTCCTTAATCCAATACACGAGTGAAAAGTTATGAGATTTTTTGTGTGAAGCAGTAAGCCACCGCGATTACATCGCATCGCGGTGAGCCTTCAAATCGCAATGCAGGTTATGAACTTTTGGTTTAAATGATAGAGAGGCAATGGGATCTTTTTTTACCTCAACCCAGGTCCTAAAAACACGATTTTAAGCATCCATTAGGGCATTATTTCCCCTCATTCTCCTATTTTACTCTCAAGAACAAACCCTAATCATTTCTCCCCAAGATCATCCATTCCATCACCTTCTCTTCAAGAAAAATCAAGATTGCAAGTTTTCCAATTCAAGAAAGCATTCTAGATTTTGTTTTTTTTTTTAAGATTTAAAGTTTTAATTTATGTGGGAGTTTATCCATGGGTCCTCTTTCACCCATAGAGTACCAAACCCTTTTCTTTCAATTAAATAATGAATTATATTATTTCAAATGTTCAAGAAAAGATTGAATTTCATGTTTTCATGGTGTTTTTAATTTAATTCATCCCATGTGTGATTCCATGCAAGATTTTGATTTCTTATGCCATGAATTTGAGTTTCCCATGCTTTATTCAAGTGAATTCCATGATAGATCCTATATTCATAATTTTTAGCAATATTCTCATGTTTTAAATTCATGCTTTCTGCATGTTTGATGAAATTCTCATATCATGTTCAATTAATTTCAAGATGAATCCCCAAGCTATGAATTTTGCCATATAACTCTATTGTTCCCTTATGTTTAAGAAATTCTTATGTTCAAGCTATGATAATTACATGTTTTGAAGAAAGGCTCGTGTCCCATTTCACATGAATTTCATGTAAATCTCCAATTCATGATTTTAGTCATGTAATCATGCTATGCTCCCATTTTTAAGACATTACCATGATCAAGTTCATGATTCCCAAGTGTTTGATGAAATGCTCTAAGGATTGGGTTTTGAATATTACTTATTATGTCGCAAAGCTTTAGTATGTCCTATTGTTATAGTTATCTAGCCCTGGGGGTTTTGGATACATGAAATTTAGTTGTTTAACTAGTTTTTAGTATCTGCAGAATATTTTAGTTATACCATGAGCAATATCATCCAGACAGTAATATGGTTAGTTGTGAGTCCAATTAAGCTTAGCTTAGTCCAATTTCTATTCCAATATCAATTTACACATTAATAATTACCTCAGAATTTGTATGCACTATTAATTTTAGAATATCATGACCTGAGCTTATCAGTTATTAGTTATCAGTGCATACACTAGTTGGTAATCCGTGTCTGTTCAGTCGTGAGTAGGATTTTGCACTAAGTGAACCCATGGATAGGGGCTCACCTGCCAGTTGAGGGTATGACTCTTAGTAGCAATCCCTGTGTTCCATAACTACATAGCCAGCGTGGGTTTGAGATGTTAACCTGCCAGTTGAGGGTTGACATATATCTCACTAGAAGCACCTTCCAGTAGAGAGTGACTCATTAATCCTTTAGGACTTCATTTTAGTGGATCTACGCAGCCAGTGTTAGTACCCATGGCATGGTACTGACACCCTTTCAACTAGGGTTATAGGTTGGACCTCAATTAGCTCAGATTGGGGCATGTCGGTTAGATGATACCTCCCACAGTTTTAGTCAGTTAATTAGTATAATTCAATTTCATGTTTGCTTGACCATAGCATATAGATATCAGTTATTCAGTTAGTGGTATTTTAGTATCTTGGTTTACAAATATATCAGAATTATGTTTTATGCTTGGTCTTGATTCTCAAATTTTATAGTTTTTATTTAATCATGCTCAGTTATCTCATGTTATTCAGTTAGTCCTTATCTCATAGGCACAGTACTCCACAGTTGTTAGTGTAGTTATTCAAACTAAGTTAAGTTCAGTGTACTATGATTAGTATTCAGTCATCAGCTATTCAGTGTTTGGATATCAGTAGTTCGTATTCTTATATCAGCTACTCGGTATATAGGGGATAGTTATCCCCTTTCTTAGAGTTCAATCATAATGGTTACCCAAGCATCAGTTATTCTAGTACTCAGATCATCTCAGTACATGTATGTTTGGTTTTGTATGTTCATGTATCTATATTTTATCATATCCCAGCTTTAGTTCTACTTATATTATAAAAGTAGAGTTTTAAGAAACTAGGTGTAGTGATCCACCAGCATATCAGATTATGTTTGTTACTCATGTTTTAAGATATTTTAGCTTTTAGTCTATTTCAATCTGTTGGTGAGTCTACTTACACCTAGTCATACATGTTTTAAGATTACGTATGAAACCAATTTTTTTACTTATTACCTTCGCTCCCGCTTACTCAGTATATTCCAGAAGTACTGATCCACATATATGTCTATGTGCTACATTGTCTCATAATGTAGGTACTAGTTATAGCTTACGCATCATAATCAGACAGTTGCAGCTTCCATCCAGCAGGTGAAGAGTTCTTATATTTTGGGAACTTCAGTCAGATTTAATTCACGTACTATGTTGTATTTATTCTTATGTATTGATTAGTGGCAGTTGGAGGCATTTCCCAGCTATCTATAGTTAGTATAGTAAAGGCTTCATAGATGTAAGTCAGAGTCAGTCATGTAGTTTCAGTTTCTTTCTTCATATTTATCAGATTATAAAACTTTATCAGTTACAGATCATTTAAGATTTTCAATATGATTATGTTTCCACACAGTAGAACTTGTTATTTAATGTATTATAATCCAGTTGCTTAACAGTATGCCAGTTCATGGGTTATCTTGGGATCACTTGTGGTTCCTAGCACTGTGTGGCATCCAGGGTGTACTCCTGGGGTGTTATAGTACCTTGAGATCTTACCTCTAAAACATTAAACCAACCCATTGGCAAGCGACAATGCCTATCATACACTGCCTCAAAAGAAGCCATATCAATACTGGAATAGTAGCTATTATTATATTCAAACTCTACTAAAGTCAAATATTGCTCCTACTGGCCACTAAAATCCATCACACAAGCGTAGAGCATATCCTCTAAAACCTAAATAGTTGCTCTGACTTAACGTCAGTTTGGGGGTGAAATGTTATACTAAGATCAACCTGATTACCCAACTCATCCTAAAAGGTCTTTCAAAAGTAAGATGTGAACACAGAACCTCAATCTGAAATAATGGACACCAGCACTCCATGAAGTCTTACAATCTCATGGATGTAGATACGAGTCAACCTATTGGTATGGAAGAAAACCTGAACTAGAATAAAATAAGCTGGCTTGGTCAATTAATCCACGATGACCCACAAACTATCAAAACCATGAGAAGTACGAGGCAACCCGGGAACGAAGACCTTAGTGATCCATTCCCACTTCCACTCGACAATGGGTAACCTCTGAAGCAAACCACCAGGTCTCATATGTTTGGCCTTCACTTGCTGATAACATAATAAATGAGATACAAAATCTACTATATCTCAACTCATTCCACCCCACCAGTAGTGTTTTCTCAAATCACGATACACCTTAGTTATACCAGGATGGATGGAATATCATGAACAATGGGCCTCCTTCAAGATCAACCTAATCCAGTCACCCACTCTCGACACACAAACTTTGCCTCTAATTTGAAAATTTCCATTTGAATTAAGTGAGGTTTCCTTATCTTACCAACTCAATACCTTACCTTGAATCAACCTCAATCCAACATGCTCCATAAAAAAATCCAATCTCCATAAATTCTAGAACACGCCCAGGTGTCCAACTATCAATCCTAACTATCTGGTTAGATACAGAATGAACTTCTAAGGCTAGAGGCCTCTCCTCAGTCAAAAGTGAGCCAAGCTACCTGTAATACCCCAAAAAATCCAAACCAATATTAGAGCCATGTACCAAGCTCATGCATAGTACATCATGGTTATTTTATAGTTTTATGAGTAGGTTATATATATATATATATATTAAGGCTTCAAATAACTCCAAGCTATCAGACGAATCAAAACATTCCTTATCAATTGAATTCTTGAGAAGGATATTCATATAGTCAACTTCAAATGAGTATATCTCTCATTATACTTTGAATTTTTGATCTCATGGCCTATAAAAAAATATATAATTGAATTATCTTTCCAACGATGCCAATTTCTCCTGAATACAATATCGGAGCAAAGAGTTATTCCTATTTTACTCTAGCATGTCAGGCTGGAAATAGTGTGACGAAATTCATGGTAGCTTACCATATTCGTGTTACCCTATCATAAAGGTATTCATCCTTAGGTAGAAACCAGATCCTAAGTTATGACATTCATGGTATCTTACCATATTTGTGATGCCCTATAACTAAGGTTGTCAGCCTTAGGCAGAAAGCAGCTCCTAAGTGATGACATTCGTGACATCTTACCACATTTGTGATGCCCTATCACGAAGGTCATCAGCCTTAGGCAGAAACCAGCTCCTAAGTGACAACATTCGTGATAGCTTATCACATTTGTGACACCCTATCACGAAGTTCGTCAGCTATGATTTTTCAGCCATTGAGAATTTATTTCATAAGGGTATTTTAGTCGTTTTCTTCACCTTCCACGACTTATAAACCTATAATTTTCCCATTTTTTCTTCTGTTAAGCATCTAAAAAAACCTCGCTTATGCTCTCAACCACAAGATTAGGGTTTCCATCAAACTCATCTCTCAAAAGCAAGGTTCAAGCCTTTTTCCAAGATAATTGAGAATTAAGTTTGCCAAATCCAAGAACTCTCCAGCAAATCATCATGGTTTTCTTTCTAAGGTATGTGTAGTGTTCATATATGGATATAATCCATTCATAGAGCTCAAGAACCATGTTTTAAATATTATTTTGTAAACTTTTTGAGGTGATATGAGTATGTACATGTTGACGATTGTTGTTTAAGTTTCAATGTGATGTCTAAAGGTGTTTTCATAGAATATATATGGTTGTTAATTAAAAATCATGAACTTTAGGTGGTTTAATATGGTGTAAGTATGAAACTCACCCATGCCTTAAAGAATTCATGCAAGGTATTTGATAAAATGCTTAGGATGCTAGAAATTCATATTTGTATGGTTCTATGATATGTCTAAATAACAAGTCCATGCTAGCTATATACTTCAATATGATTCCCATGTTTTTCATCTGTTGCTATTGTGGTGGTATGAAGTATGTAAGATAATGGAGATATATAATATGTACATGAAATATATCCATGCATTCCCTACAATGTTTAAGATGTTGAATAACCATATGAAATATGATATCCCCTACTTATGATATTATGAATTGTGGACTCAAATCTCATGATCAAGTCATGTCAGGTGTGTCAGTTTCCTTCTATCGAGTCCTAGGGGTATTCATACCCGAAAAAAATAGTTGTGTCCCTAAAGCCATGTCATGTTGTCACTATAATATCAGTCAATCTATAATCTATAGAACTCAGTCAGTCAGGTGACTCAAGAAATCCTCAGAAATCTCATGATCTCAGTTAAATCTCAGATAATAATACTACTCCGTTAGTCAATAGAAGTCAGTTAATTTGTCCATGTACAGTCAATTGAATCATGTTTAGTCTCTTCAGATGGGAGTAGAAGTTAGCACCGAGTAAACCCAAGGATAGGGACTCACCTATCAATTTAGGGTATGATTCTTAGTAGTCATCCTTGTGTTCAAAAAATACGTAGCCAGCATAGGTTGAGATATCTTAGCCTGTCAGATTAGGGTTGATAGGGGGCTTAACCTATTAGTTTAGGGTTCCCACCATTCTTCTTTCAAATACTTGCCAGCTAAGGGTCACCTACAACTGTCCTTACCAGTGGCGCAGTATTGACACCCCTCCAGTTGGGGCAGAGATTGAAGCCCAACTTAGCTATATGTGTTATTGGGGCATGTTGGTTAAAAAACTACCTCCCACAGTTTCAGAATCAGTCTCAGTAAAAGAACTTAGATAGGTCTTCAGATTTCAGTATATCAAAACTGTCAGATACATTCAGACTCAGTTATAGTACGGAACTCAGATAGTTCCATCAGATTCAGGATTATCAGGTACAGTCGCCCATGTTATCAGAATTTTAGTATCAGTCATGTTAGCCATCAATAAACCATGAATTAGCATACAGGACTAGCTATTATGAACCTACGATTTCAGTTACTATATATGCATGTTTGTACTCTTATGTTCATGTCAGTCAAATAGTTAGCATTATTCATGCATGTAAACCCTATTTATATTTAGCCTACCTCACTCGTATACTTAGTACATTCCCTCGTACTGATGCATTTGTGCTATGGTTCTTTTTTTCATGTTACACCATAGGTTCAGAGACACAAGCTCCAGATCAGCAATAGCAGTAGCATTTCCAGTCACAGAGATTCAGTGATTCCTCTTCATTCGAGGATATTATGATTTGATTTATTCATTATTATTTTAGCTAGTTATTTGTTTATGGAGTTAGTTGGAGGCATATTTCCTTAACTCCTTATTCAAACAACACTTAGAGGCTTTCAAATTCAATATTCAGACTTATGTTTAGATTTGATTCAGTTTTCAGTTGTTTTGGGTATCTTTCACCCATATAGATGTTATGTTTTGATAGATTATTTATTCAGTTGAACCTTATAGCCTACATGTTCATGTTTTCCACATTATTATATTATATATCAAAGTATACAGGTACAGATATCAGTCATGGGTTATCTTGTGATCCTTTGGGGTTATAAGCACCGTGTAGCATTTCGGTTCAGAAAAATCAGGGCGCTGTAAACTTGGTATCAGAGCCTAAGGTTCAATAGAATCCTAGGAAGTCTGAAAGCCGCATCTAGTAGAGTCTTGTACATGGGTGTGTTACGCGCCACATTTATGTAAAGGAGTTTATAAGATATTTTAGGAACAGTTTGCATTCTTTAGTATTCATTTTGTGTTAGTAAATATAATTTTAAGTCAGTCTCTCAGTCTAATCCGTTCTTCTCTTATTTCAGAAACATAAAGAGAAGAAATCAGCTAGCTCCTCAGTCCAAAGATCCTTTGGGCGAACATATTTCTCATACGGAGTTTAGGACCACATTTACCACTCTTGCTCAGTCTATAGCTGCTCAGAATGAATGACTAGCAGTCATTTCGGCCAACCTAGTGGCCAATTCAGCAGCAGCTAGGATTCGAGACTTTACCCAAATAAACCCTCCATCCTTCTTTGGGTCTAATCTAGATGAGGATCCTCAGGAATTTGTTGACCAAGTCCAGAAGGTCATTGATATCATGGGAGTCACTTCTTCTCAGAGTGCCAGTTAGACGCATACCAAATATAAGATGTCGCTCACACTTGGTACAAGTAGTGGTTAGCAGAAAGATTAGAGGATGCAAGTCCTATTAAGTGGGAAGAATTTGCCATGGCTTTCTTAGACAGATTCTTTCCCCAAGAGCTGAAAGAGGCCTAAGTTCTTGAGTTCATCAATCTCAGGCAGGGAAATTTGACAATTAGAGAGTATTCTCTTAGATTTACTCATCTAGCCAGATATGCCCATCATGTGGTTGCAGACAATAGGTCTAAGATGAGTAAGTTAGTGTCAGGGGTGAATGATAGCATGGTAAATGAGTATAGATCTGCGATGCTGAATAGTGATATGAATTTAGCCAGGCTCATGAACCACGCTCAACAGATAGAGGAGCAGAAGGTTAAGACTAAAGACAGGCAGAACAAGAGAGTAAGAGTAGGCAGTTTCAATTTTGCTCAGCCCAAATCAGAGGGAGGAAATCGTTCACAATTTTATCCTAAGTCAGTAATTCTAGCCCCTTCCTCCACTAGTGCCCCAATGCTGAAGTTTAGGGACAGAAATATAGACAGAGCACCAGGCTCTAAATCTCAGGGTAATGTTAGTAGTGCCTAAACAAACCCCCTTTGTCAAACTTGTGGTAAGAACCACAAGGGTATTTGTAGAGCCAGTAGTGATGTCTGTTTTGATTGTGGTGAGCCAGGACATAAGATTCGGAAGTGTCCTCAGCCAGGCCCTCAAGGTCAGCAGAATTATTCCACAGCTCAGTCCGATCGCCTAAACAAGCAGGGTACCACTCCCAGTGCTACTAGTAGGCAACGCCTAAATAGACTCTATGCTCTTCAGACCTGACAGGATTAGGAAAATTCTCCTGATGTCATTACTAGTATTTACATATTTTCGATGTTTATGTTTATTCTTTGCTGGACCCAGGTGCATCCTTGTCTTTTATAACTCCATACATAGCAGAAGATTTTAAAATCAGTCCTAAAATTTTAGCAGAGCCCTTTTCAGTCTCTACCCCAGTGGATAAAACCATCATAGCTTAGCGGGTATACAGGAACTGCCCGATTATGATATTTCAGAAATCCATGTCAGTAGATTTAGTCGAGTTAGAGATGACTGATTTTGATATCATTCTCGGCATAGATTGGCTTTATTCCTGCTATGCCATAGTCGACTGCAGAAATAGGATAGTTTAGTTTTAGTTCCTGAATGAGCCTGTCCTAGAGTGGAAGGGTAGTATTTCATCTTCCGTGGGTTAGCTTGTTTCCTACCTTCAGGCAAGGAAAATGATTTCTAAGGGGTGTGTGTATTATCTCGTGCATATTAAGGATTCTAGTTCTGAATCTCCCACTCTCGAATTAGTCCAGTGGTTAATGAATATTCAGACGTCTTTCCCGAAGATCTTCCAGGCATTTCTCTTGAATGGAAAATAGACTTCGGCATAGACCTTCTCCCAGATACTCAGCCTATTTCTATTTCACCATACAGAATGACACCAACAAAACTAAAGAAACTGAAAGATCAGTTGAAGGATCTCTTAGATAAGGGATTTATTAGGCCCAGTGTATCCCCATAGGGTACGCCACTCTTATTCATGTGCAATAAAGACAGTTCTCTCATAATGGGTATTGATTATCGTCAGCTCAACAAAGTCATGATCAAGAACACGTATCCGCTACCTAGGATAGGTGAATTGTTTGACCAACTTTAGGGTGCTAGTTATATCTCTAAGATAGAACTCAGATTAGGCTATCATAAGCTCAGAGTTAGAGAATATGACGTTCCAAAGACAATTTTTCATACTCGGTATGGTCACTTTGAATTTCTAATCATCTCCTTTGGTCTTACCAATGCCCCTGCAGCTTTCATGGACTTGATGAAGTAGGTGTTCAAGCAGTACTTGGACACATTAGTCATAGTCTTCATAGATGATATTTTGGTCTATTCTCACACAGAGCGTGATCATTCAAACCATCTCATAATTGTTCTTCAGACTCTCAGGGATCACCAATTGTTCGCCAAGTTCAGTAAGTTCAAATTTTGGCTAGGATCGATAGCATTCCTTAGCCATATTATTTCTGATGATGGCATTAGAGTATATCCTCAGAAAACCAAAGTGGTAAGAAACTAGCCTCGCCCTGTCTCTCCATCAGATATCAGGAGTTTCTTAGGTTTGGCTGGCTTTTACCGATGGTTTGTCAAGGAATTTTCTTCTATTACATCTCCTATGTCTAGATTGACTCAAAAGAAGGCCAAGTTTTAGTGGTTAGAACCTTTTGAGAAGAGTTTTCAGAAGTTGAAGACTCGACTTACCTCAGCTCCAGTTTTAGCACTTCCCGACGGTTCTGATGGATTCGTAGTATATTGTGATGCATCCAGAGTAGTTTTAGGTTGTGTCCTCATGTAGCATGGTAGATTCATAGCTTACGGCTCCAGACAGTTAAAGCCCCCTGAGAAGAATTATCTTACTCATGACCTTGAGTTAGCAGCAATTGTCTTTGCCTTAAAGATTTGGAGGCATTATCTATACGGTGTTCATGTAGACGTCTTCACAGATCATAAGATCCTTTAGTATGTCTTTTCCCAGAAACATCTCAATCTTTATCAGAGAAGGTGGTTAGAGATCTTGAAGGATTATGACATGAGTGTCCTTTATCATCTTAGCAAGGTCAATGTAGTGGCCGACGCACTCAGTAGACTGTCCATGGGTAGTGTTTCCCATGTTGAGGATAGTAAGAAGAAATTAGCTCAGGAGATTCATCAGCTTGCCAGACTAGGAATTTGCTTAGTAAACTCTTCAAAGGGTGGTGTACGTGTTCAGAGTAGTTCAGAGTCATCTCTAGTTTCCAAGGTAAAAGAGAAGCAAGACAGGTATCCTAGCCTTATCAAGCTAAAAGAGTCAGCTCAGAGTCAGGAAGTAGAGGTTTTCTCCCAAAGGGAGATGGTGTTCTTCATTGCCAGGATCGTCTGTGTGTTCTCGGTGTAGATGACTTGAGGCAGTGAATTCTTGTAGAAGTGCATGGTGTGCTATACTCTATTCATCTAGGGTCCACTAAGATGTACCACGACTTATAGGAGATCTATTGGTGGAGTGGGATGAAGAGGGATGTTGCAAAGTTTGTGGCTAAGTGCTCTATATGTTAGCAGGTTAAGATAGAGCATCAAAAACCTAGTGGTTCCATACAGGAGTTCACTATTCCTACTTGGAAGTGGGAAGAAGTGAACATGGAATTCGTGATGGGTTTGCCTAGAACACATCATCAGCATGATTCAGTTTGGGTCATTATAGACAGAATGATCAAGTCAGCTTATTTCCTTCCAGTTCGTACCTCTTTCTCACCCGAGGATTATGCCAAACTCCATATCAGGAATTTGGTCAGATTACATGGTGTTCCACTATCTATCATCTCATATGGAGGTACTTAGTTCACCTCTCACTTCTAGAAAGCGTTCTAAAAAGGTTTTGGTACCCAAGTTCATCTCAGTACAAGGTTTCATCCTCAGAAAGATGGTCAAGAAAAAAGGACCATTCAGACTCTAGAAGATATGCTAAGGGCGTGTGTAATTGATTTCAAGGGAATCTGGGAAAACCACTTGCCTTTTATTGAGTTTGCATACAACAACAGCTATCACTCCAGTATTCAGATGGCTCCATTCGAAGCTCTCTATGGTAGGAAATTTAGGTCTCTGATCGGTTGGTTCAAAGTTAGTGAGACCACAGTCATAGGTCCTGACTTAGTATTCGATGCCTTAGAGAAAGTTCAATTGATCAGAGAAAGACTCCAGGCTGCTCAGAGCCAACAGAAGTCTTATGCGGATGTTTGTAGAAAGGATCTCAAATTCGAGGTTGATGACTATGTCTATCTCAAGATCTCTCTCATGAAGGGAGTGAAGAGATTCGGCAAGAAGGGAAATCTTAGTTCCCGCTATGTCAGTCCCTTCAGGATTCTCAGTCGCTTTGGCAAGGTAGCCTATGAGCTCGAATTGCCTTCAAATCTAGCCTCAGTTCATTCAGTCTTCCATGTCTCTTTGGTCAAGAAGTGCATAGGTGACCCAGTAGTTGTAGTCCCTATTCAGAGTGTTGACATTTAGAACAGCCTCTCTTATGAAGAGATTCCAGTCAAAATCCTCGGCTATCAGACTCGTAGGCTGAGGAACAAAGAATTCCCTCTAGCCAAGGTTCTTTGGCGGAATCAGTTCATGAAGGGAGATACTTGGGAAGTAGAAGCAGACATGCGAACCAAGTAACCTCATCTTTTCTCCACTAATTTAGACTTAGCTCGAGGTAAACATTTTTATTAACCTTATCCAATTACATTTTCAAAATTCCAGTATAAAATTGGTATCAAGTATCAATGCATAGCTTATCATACATTCATGAGTTCAGCTTATCAGTCATGCATCAGATATGCATGTTCAGTTGGGCTATATTCAGTTGAGAATTCAATTCAGTCCTAAAATCATGTGCCAGTTAAGCATGACCAGTGTATGCATCATTTTATCTTTTCTCCCCTCTCAAGCATTCATCATTCGAGGACGAATGTTTCCAAGGGGTAGATATTGTCATACCCAAAAAATCCAAACCAATATTAGAGCCATGTACCAAGCTCATGCATAGTAAATCATGGTTCTTTTATAGTTTTATGAGTAGGTTATATGTACATTAAGGCTTCAAATAACTCCCAGCTATCATACGAATCAAAACATTCCTTACCGATTGAATTCTTGTGAAGGATATTGGTATAGTTAACTTCAAGATCATATCTCTCATTATACATGGAATTTTTGATCTCATGACCTATAAACAGATATATAATTTAATTATCTTTCCAACGATACAAATTTATCCTAAATCCGATATCATATCAAAGAGTTATTTCTAGTTTACTCTAGCATGTCAGGATGGAAACAGTGTGACGACATTCGTGGTAGCTTACCACATTTGTGAGGCCCTATCACGAAGGTCGTCAGCCTTAGGTAGAAACCAGCTCCTAAGTGATGAAATTTGTGGTAGCTTACCATATTTGTGATGCCCTATCACGAAGGTCGTCAACCTTAGGAAGAAACTAGCTCCTAAGTGACGACATTCATGACAGCTTACCACATTTGTGATGCCCTATCACGAAGGTCGTCAGTCTTAGGCTGAAACCAGCTCCTAAGTGACGACATTCGTGATAGCTTATCACATTTGTGATGCCCTATCATGACGGCCGTCATCTATGATTTTTCATCCATTGGGAATTTATTTCATAAGGGTATTTTGGTCAATTCCTTCACCTTCCATGACTTATAACCCTAAAGAGGCGTAATTTTTCCCAATTTTTTCTTCAGTTAAGCATTTCAAATGCCCTCTCTTATGCTCTTAACCACAAAATTAGGGTTTCCATCAAACTCATCTCTCAAAATCAAGATTCAAGCCTTTTTCCAAGATAATTCAGAATTAAGTTTCCCAAATCCAAGAACTCTCCAGCAAATCATCAAGGTTTCCTTTCTAAGGTATGCGTAGTGTTCATCTATGGATCCAATCCATTTATAGAGCTCAAGAACCATGTTATAAATATTATTTTGTAAACTTTTTGTGGTGATATGAGTATGTACATGTTGACGATTGTTGTTTAAGTTTTAATGTGATGTCTAAAGGTGTTTTCATGAAATATATATGGTTGTTAATTGAAAACCATGAACTTTAGGTGGTTTAATATGGTGCAAGTATGAAACTCACCTATGCCTTAAAGAATGCATGCAAGGTTTTTGATAAAATGCTTAGGATACTAGAAATTCATGTTTATATGGTTCTATGATGTCTAAATGACAAGTCCATGTTAGCTATATACTTAAATATGAATCCCATGTTTTTCATGTGTTGCTATTGTGGCAGTATGAAGCATGTAAGATAATGGAGATATACAATATGTACACAAAATATATCCATGCATTCCCTACTATATTTAAGATGTCGAATAACTATATGAAATATGATATCCCCTACTTATGATATTATGAATTGTGGACTCAAATCTCATGATCAAGTCATGTCATGTGTGTCAGTTTCCTTCTATCGAGTCTTGGGGATATTCGTACCCAAAAAAAATAGTTGTATGCCTAGAGCCATACCATGTTGTCACGATAATCTCAGTCAAGCAATAATTTATAGAACTCGGTCAGTCAGGTGACTCAGGAAAACCTCAGAAATCTCATGATCTCAGTTAACTCTCAGATAATAGTACTACTCCCTCAGTCAACGAAAGTCAGTTAATCTGTCCATGTACAGTTAGTTGAATCATGTTTAGTCACTTTAGATGAGAGTATAAGTTAGAACCGAGTGAACCCAAGGATGGGGACTCACCTATCAGTTTAGGGTATGATTCTTAGCAGTCATCCTTGTGTTCCAGAACTACGTAGCCAGTGTAGATTGAGAAATCTTAGCCTATCAGATTAGGGTTGATGAGGTGGCTTAACCTGTCAGTTTAGGGTTCCCACCATTCTCCTTTCGAATACCTGGCAGCTAAGGGTCACCCACAACTGTCCTTACCAGTGGTGCAGTATTAACACCCCTCCTGTCGGGGCAGAGATTGGACCCCCACTTAGCTATTAGTGTTAGTAGGGCATGTCGGTTAAACAACTACCTCCCACAGTTTTAGAATCAGTCTCAGTAAAAGAACTCAAACAGGTCTTCAGATTTCAGTATATTAGGACTGTCAGATACAGTCAAACTCAGTTATAATACAGAATTCAAATAGTTCCATCAGGTTCAGGACTGTCAGATACATTCACCCATGTTATCAGAATTTCAGTATCAGTCATGCTAGAAATCAGTAAACCATGTATTAGCATACAGGACTAGCTATCATTCACCCATGATTTCAGTTACTATGTATGCATGTTTGTACTCTTACGTTCATGTCAGTCAAACAGTTAGCATTGTTCAGGCATGTAAACCTTATTTATATTTAGCCTACCTCACTCGTATACTCATTACATTCCCTCGTATTGAAGCATTTGTGCTATGATGTTTTCTTTTCATGTTACACCATAGGTTCAGAGACAGGAACTCCAGATCAGCAGTAGCAGTAGCAGTAGCAGTTCCAGTAGCAGCTATTCAGTGAGTCCCCTTCATTCGAGGACAATATGATTTGATTTATTCATTATTATTTTAGCTAGTTATCAGATTACGGAGTTAGTTGGATACATGTTCCTTCAACTCCTTATTGAGATAGCACTTAGAGGCTTTCAGATTCAGTATTCAGACTTATGTTCAAATTTGATTTAGTTTTCAGTTGTTTTGGGTATCTTTCACCCATATGGATGTTATGTTTTGACAGATTCTTTATTCAGTTGAACCTTATGGCCTACATGTTCATGTTTTCCGCATTATTACATTATATATTGTAGTGTATAGTTACAGACATCAGTCATGGGTCAGATTATGATCCTTTGGGGTCATAAGCACCGTGTAGCATTTCGATTCAGAAAAATCAGGGCGTTACACTACCCATTCTTGTTGACTTCTGGCTCAAGGCATCTACAACAATATTACCCTTGCCTAAATGATAGAGAATTGTCAAGTCATAATCCTTAAGAAACTCGATCCAACGACACTACCTCAAATTAAGATCTCGCTGGGTGAATAAGTATTAAGTCTAAGATGATCTGAAAAAATCATACAATGGACTCCATAAAACTAGTGCCTCCACAACTTAAAGGCAAACCTAACTGCGCACAACTCCAAATCATTGTAGGATAGTTCCTCTTATGAGGATTTAACTGACAAGATGCATAAGTAATTATATTGCCCTCTTGCATCAACATGACACCCAATCTAACACCTAAAGCATCAGAAAATAGTAAAAACCCACACCCTTTTTTAGCAAATAAAGATAGGGTTTGAAGTCAACAAATCCTAGATCTTTTGAAATCTCACCTCAAAAGTACCAAACTATTAAAAGAAATCTTCTTTTGAGTCAAATTAGTCAAAGGAACTGCAATAGACGAAAAACCCTAAACAAAACATCGATATTAACCTGCCAAGCCAACAAAACTCTAAATATCAATGGGAAAAGTAGGTCTAGCCCAATAACAAATCGATGCAACCTTGGTTGGATCAACCATAATACCTTCCTTAGTCACCACATGACCCAAGAAAGAAACAGACTCTAACCAAACTTGCACTTAGATAACTTTGGCATACAACTTCTCACCCTTCAATCTCTGGAGCTCAATTTGCTAATACTCCCCATGCTTTACCTCACTCCTGGAATAAACCAAGATATCATCTATAAATAAAATAACAAAGGAGTCGAGATATAATTGAAACACCCGATTCATCAACTCTATGAATGAGCCAGGGGCATTGGTCAACCCAAAGACATAACCAAGAACTCATAATTACCATATCGAGTCCAAAAAGCTATCTTTGGAATATCCGAAGATCTAATCCTTAACTGGTGATAACAAGACCTCAAAACAATCTTCAAAAACACCACAACACCTTGAAGCTGATTAAGAAAATCATCAATGCGAGAAAGAGGATACTTATTCTTAACCATCATCTTATTTAACTACCGATAATTAATACACATCCACATAGACCCATCCTTTTTCTTCATAAACAAAATAGGGTCACCCCAAGGTATAACACTAGGTTAGATAAATCCATTATCCAAAAACTCCTACAACTAATCCTTCAGTTCCTTCAACTCTGCTAGGGCTATCCTATAAAGAGGAATATAAATGGGCTTAGTTCCCGACTCAACATTAATAGCAAAATAAATATCTCTATCCGGGGGCATACCAAGCAAGTCCATAGGGAACAGATCCATAAACTCATGAAAAACACAAAAAAATCTAATGAAGGAGGCAAAGAACACTAGTGTCAGAATATAAGCCAACTAAGATAAACATCCCCTCCTAACCAATTTACGAGCCAGAACTTAAGATATAATCCTTTTAGGACCTAAATAAAGTGAACACTTTTAAGCTATCGTTCGCACACCCGGCGAAGCTAAAATCATGATCTTGGTATAACAATCTAGGAAAACATGATAAAGGGCCAATAAATTCAAACCTAAAATAACATTGAAATCAATTAAATCTAACATAGGCAAATCTACCAAAAGTCTCACGCTTAGTAAAAGTCATAATACAAGATTGTTACACTTAATCCACTAATAAAGAATCACCTAATGGGGTAGATACACGAATAGGCATGGCAAGAGGCTCATAAGTAAAACCAAAACTCAAAGCAAAATACACAAACATATAGGAAAAGTCAATTCGAGATCAAATTACACAAATGCAGGTTTGTAACAAACCAGTATAATACCTTTAATCACAGCATCCAAAGCCTCTACCTCTGGTCTGGCTGGTATGGCATAACACTAACCGCGACCACTTGTTGGCTGAATAGCCTTGTGACCACTACCATGGGCTCTACTACCTCTGCCTCATACCTCTAGAATAACCCTACCTCTCATAACTGAAATAGGAGTAGCTCTAAACACACAATAAGGATAGCCCTTGGCCACATGGCCAGTCTTATCATATACATAGAAAACTCTAAACTTTTTCTTACGGCTACCCTACATTTCTAAACTGGAAGACCCACGAGAACCTCTAAAATCTTTTCCTTGAGGATTCTAACCTCTGAACTTACCAAAATAATGCACCCTCTTGAAGCCTCCCTGAGATACCAGAGGAATTTCTTCTATCACCTTAGCATGATCCATAATACTCTTAAAAGAAACCCCAAACATAATCATATGAGACATGGCTCACTGAAGAACAGGAGATACAAGTAGTTTAACTGGTTGAGACCCCACCTAAAGAGGTAACATAGATGATAACTAAACTCCTCATCTTAAAATCCCATAGTTTAATATTGGTACTAAAGGTGGAATAGTACTGGGGTCTAAGGAGTACCCAATACAGAAGCTGGTGCTACAAGAGGATCCATACTAGGGGCTGGAGGAACACCCAACATAACCAAAGGAGAACCCTCTAAAGAGTTTAGCACCATACCAATAACCCCTCCAGCACCAGGGTAGATGAACTATGATAAATTAGGGCAGGACTCAAACCTCTAATAGGATTAACCTAGGCATAAGAGAGTCCCCTAGAACTACTCTTAGATAGGTCTTATCTATGGGCCCATCCACTACCTCAAGCTCATCCATAACTCAAGGTTTGCCCTCTAGGAGAAGGCTCTGTATCTCTACTCTCACAGGACCTGAAAAATATAATCTGCATAGAATGAGTAAAACACAACTTAGAACATAAGGTATGAAAGAACTACATACGATAAGGAATAAAATGAGGGAAGTTTCCTAAAGATATCCTATAGCCTCTCAAAGATAGATACGGATGTTTATATACTGATCAGCAAGACTCTATTAGACATCTCATTCTTATACCATTGAGACCAATGAAAGATGGCTGCTCTGATACTAATTTATCACAACCTAAAATCCAAGGGTCATGATGGCATTCGTCGCGGCAAACCTTGATGAGTAAGCCTATCACCTAAACCGATACACAAGGGGGAAAATATAGAAATTCCCCCAAAGTAGGGCTTCTAGAATAAAGTCAAACCACATAGGTCATTATAATAATGCATAAAGAATGTATCCAAATACCATACATTCCCAAAACTAGGTGTCAATAGTGTAAGAACTTATTGTACAATCCATGAGTTGAGTACATAAGAAAATAGCCACCAAGAAGAAATCTCTGTCTCTGAATACTAATAAATACATAACTCATAAAAAAAGATAGAGGTAAACTCCGGATATAGGAATATCCAACAGCTACCTTGAGAAATATGAAGGCATCCTAAATCAACCAGCTTGAGGTGCATCTAAATGTAAAGCGGCACAAAAAGGGTGAAGTAGGAGTGAGTACGGTCCACTTGTAGTCAGTAGGTATCATAGACCGACCAAGAAAAATAAAAAATAAAGCATACAAAATACATACTAAGGGTACATCACCTGCAATCAGAAAATGTCCCACAATGGAAGCCCATATCGCTTGCACTAACAGTTCTAATATGTCACACATATTGCCACAATACACTAAGATAGAACACAAGTCTACATTATATCACATACAAGTATAACAAGGGATAACATATAGATCGAAGATCATCAGATACAAGTAAGAAAAGATAAGCCAAATACATAGATGACAAGTGAATATGGAAATATAACACAACATAAACATAATAAATTAAGTGCAGTGTATAAGATGATAATTATGATAATGATGCATGAGGTCATTGCAAAATCCTCATATCGACCTACGGAGGCAAGCCTCCCGATGTCGGACCCATGAGGGATTCGTCAACCCATATATAATCCATATATCAATATCTCCTCCCCAGAACATCCCTCAGGGAGGGTTATAACACCGATGTTCCCAATAATTCTATAATTTTTAGTATTTCTAGTATTTATAATATTTCCAATATTTTCTGATCACATAAGACACAAATCAAGTATGACAAACAACAACAATGAGTATATAAAAACATACAACAAATAAATTAAAGTATGTGTATGATGCCATGAGGGTGATAATTCATTGGGAAAGAATGGACAAAATGGGCCCAAAAAGTTGTTTTTACAGTGCAGATTTTTCTGCTCTAGCTGAAAAAGAAAACTAGATTTTTTAAAAAGTCCAACCTGGACTTCAACGGGGTGTTTGCGAATTATTCAGAGTCTAATATATACAAACGAACTATGTAACCATACTAAATTCAATGTTCCGGATGCGTTGGCTAAGTAGGATTTCTAAAAAAAATATCACTTCCACAGAGTTAACCCCAAAATTTAAAATTGTAATTTTCCAAACCGAGGATTAAAATTAGATTTAAAAGCCATAAAATCATAACAAATATGTTACCACCTTTAAATCGATGTTTCAGATCTTCTGGATCAGCCCATTTAGTCATCCATCGCACGAATCAAATGATATCTATAAAATTCTAAAATAAGGCTCTCAAAGCCACCAAAAACCACAATATAACATAAATGGTATCAAAATACATCGTGAATTATGAAAATCATTCCCGAACCCCAAAAATACCATAATAAAACTATGGGGAGGGGTAAAATAATCAAATCATATAGAAATACACATTTTACATATTTCATCAAAAAGCTAGTCGTTACACCAAGTGTGATCTAAAGGTACCAAAAGAATTTATCATTTATCATAAAGTCGGTCATTTTCATCATAACAATTTATTATTTCTTATGCATACTCCTAACAATATTAGTACCAATCAAGTCAAAGTTCGATTTTTTTTAAGAATGAGACCAAACCCAAATAAGGATTACCTACATATCTTATGAAAACATAAATCAGGTATGTGTAGTTCAGGAAAGTTTGTAAATTTTTATGTGTGATAGATGATTATCAAGGATGTTTCAAAAAAAAAGTTGATGATAGATAGTATCGTGTGTGCTTGATTTTATCAAGAAGAGATGGTAATCCTGAAAAATAAAGTGAAAGTCAGCCAGGATGGAACTGCTTTTAGCATTAAATTATTCCAATCAATTGATTGAGAGGATGTATTTCAAGCATGAGGAGAGCTTTGAAACCACTTTAGCATGTTTACAACATTGAGAAGATCAGATCTTAAAGAAGTTATGGCATTATTTCACTGCAGTTAATAGGATTATTATGACTGAGAGAGTGTTGAACCCTTGCTTTTGAAAGTGGGGATTGATACGCCATAAATTTAATAGTTTATGACATTTAAAAGAATAAGTTAGGTATTATCAAACCAAAATTTTGCGAGGATTTGAAGGTAAGCTGGCTAGGCATTAATGTCTTTAAGATTTGAATTTGAGGAGCTATTTATTTGCACTCTTGATGAAGTGCATTTTTGAATTGTTCCTAAAAATTGCCCCAGTTTGAATACTAGAGAAATTATTATGAAATAATGAAGAGACCAATCCCTAATACAGAGTTACCTACGTATCTTGTCAGGACAATAATCAGGTCAAAACCTAGTTCAAACCTACACGTATCGATGATGTTGTTAAGGTGCATCTTTTAACTAAACCATCCTATAAAACAAAGGTTAGATTACACCTTTCCACTAAAGTGTATCAAATTTTGAGCAATCAGTTAATACATAGGCATAATCATCCTTTAAATATGTACAGAGACTATGATAATGTGTCACTTGGGTCATGAAACCTTCAGACATTTGAATAAAGTTGACTAATAATGTATGTACCTAAAAAGGTATTATTTTGCCTCAATTCTATGTTGACTAAGAGTGGGTATACACAGACTTAAATTTCCTATATGAGAATGCACATGGTCCCACGATAGTACAACTCTCGCGCAACTCACGTATGTAACGACTCTCTGAAGTAAGGTGATTAGAAAAGATTTTGAAAAAGTACAATGTACAATCTACATGTACAATGTGTGTGGGTGTCAGTTTTTCAAAGTGGAGAAAATATGAATGAAATGCCAATTTGAATAAAGCAATAAACAAATTAACAATCTATACAAAATAATAGCAACTAAACAATTTACGCCAATAAAAATGATAAATCGTGACAATTAGGGTGAAACAAATAACAATATGAAAGAACTTATATATTAAACTAAGTCTATAATGGTTATAACCTAATACTCCCCAGTAGCATCGTCCAACTGCCATGTCTTATTTTTACCTAGGTTAAAACAAGCATGACTTATGGAATCTAAAAGAATTAATTTTTTACAAAGTTACCACCTAAGTTTTAAGAAATATAAGAAAACCTATTTAGTTATTAACATGTATGAATTGTCTTTTAATATATGAAATCAGTTTAGATTCTAGGTAAGGATTTAAATTATTCCAAAAGAAAGAGGTTAGAATCCTTCAAAATCCACAAATTTGATTCCCGCTCAGACTTAGATTCATTAAAAGTGGCCAAAAAATTTAATGTTTTTAAATACAAATACAAATATGTATTAAAATTATATAATTAATTTATAAAAAAGAAGGTATAAATTACATATATTGTCGTAAAAATATGTATATAAAAGTATGTGAAGATATATAAAAGTCTATAAGAATATGTATGAAAAAAATGAAAAGTATTATATAAAAGAAAGTATTTTAGTTTTATAAGAAGGAGAAGCATTTTCCTTAAAATTAACAAAATCTAATGGGAAAAGATATTGAATAAAATAAAATTTATTTTAAAGTAAAAGGTTACACAATATTTTTTAATGTAAAAGTGCAAACTAATTGATTAAATATCTAAACTATTTTAATATCAATATTAACGGCCTAAATTTTCCAAAACTCATGATGAATATTATATAAGTAAAAAAGCATTCCCGCCCAATGACCCCAAAATAAATTTTTCACTAGTATTAATATTTACTATTGTGAGAATATAAAAATACAAACATAAAACATAAACTCTCGTTTTGAGTGTCATTTTCAACAAATATTCTCAAGAATCAGTACAAACAATCAAGGTAAAAATGTTAGTAAAAAGTAAATAATTATGAAAATAAATTTAGAACTGTGAGTGCATATATGTATATATATATATATAAATAGACTTTTCATTAAATAGTGATCTTGGATTAGATTTTAAATATGTTATGGCTACGGAGTGGTTGCCTGATTATTGGATGTCCTAAATCACCTTGCCAAGATATGAATAGTAAAATCTTTTATGTTTTTATAAAAATTTCATCACTTTTTGAATTTATTTCTTTTACTATGTATTTATATATGTAACGTCCACCTTTTTATTTGTATAGGCCTAAAAAATTACCAGAAATTTCTTCATAGGCCAATTTATGTTGAATCTTATTCCTTAGATCCGTGTGATAATAATATGAAGAAATAAAAAGACAAAAATCAGTACCAAAAATAGCTCTAAAGTGTCCAGCAAATGACAATATTACGCCACAAATTATCAATGAAAAGTATGAGAAAATAGTCCAATAATGAACGAAAAAGTAATAACAATGATAGCCAAAATAATGGAGCAAAGTAAGGATGCTGAGATTGGCATAGTGATTGTCAAAACAACAAAAACCAAGATTGAAGCCTAGTAGATACAATGTCTATAAACCAATAGCTGGGGGGTGCTAGAGATAATGGTGTTTCACCAAAAATATGAGATTTCAATAGATAATAAAAACTCTGGCCAAATTTGTGATAAACAAGGGAGGGGGGTGTTGCTTCCATGACAAAGGCCAGAGCAATGTCGGAGTATCATGAACATAACCAATTGAAGGATGTTATGATTGAAGTGTAAAATCTAAAATATTATACAGAGACCTACAGAATTCATATATGAGGTGTGGTTTAGATTCTAGAAGAAGCTGACCATGGTACCACAGGGTCCAACTTGTTGTAAATCTTCTACAGATTACTAAATGTCTTCGATGGGATGCTGCACAGGATATGCTTGATGATATTTTGGTGACTAATCAAGGATGATTCACAAGAGATGTCGAGCGTGGTGCAAGTACATATGATATTGAATCAGCTAATGATTATGGGGATTGTCATGATTTGGTAGCACAAGAGGTTGCACCGCTTAGGAAAAATATTAGGATACTTACAAACCAATTTGCAACAATGAGTGTTGATAAGGTTAATGCACTTGAGGAACAAGGATTTATCTCTTGGACTGTTGAGATTGAATCTGAAGTGGAAACAAAGTATATTGATAGGGAGTTGGCGGTTTTTTGAGCCTAAGGGTAAAGGAATCAAGGCCAGAACTATTACAATAATAGATACAGAGCAGAAGTAGAGAGAAAGATAGTGATTGATGAAGGAAAAATTAATGCAAAGAGAAGAGTGATAGGTATGTTCCACCAGGTGGTTGTGATTCAGAATCTAGAATGAAAGCACTTTTGTCAAAATTAGTCAAGGGTCAAGAAAGTCAAAAGAGCTAACTTAAGGAGATTAAGTTAGATCTATTAGGGATAAACCAAAAATTTTAGTCACATGATATTGAAATCAAGCAATTGGAGCAGCAATTCGGTCAGATGTCAGCCACAGTAAATCAAAGGCAATCTAGCACTCTCCCTAGTAACAAGATGGTTAATCTAGAGAATGATAGTCACTGCAATGCCATTACCATTCGGAGTAGTAAAACCACCAATGAGCAAAAGAATTATGATGATCATGTTGATGTAGAGAGCAGTAGCAAGCAAGATAAAGTAAAAAACAAGGTTGAGGAGCCTGTGTTGAAGTCCGTCCCGAGACCTCTCCTTCTTTTTCCTCAAAGGCTGAAAAAGATTCTAGAAGAGGGTAAGTATTAAAAAATTTTATCTATGTTAAAGGAGCTATCAGCCAACATACCACTTGTAGAGGTATTAGAGCAAATGCCAGGTAATGAAAAATTCATGAAGAATCTAATTACCAAGAAGAGGTCAGTCAGTTATGAGCCAGTCGACAACATTCATCACTGTATCATTATAGCTACTAGATCATTGGTAGAGAAGAAGAAGGATCCTGGTGCTTTCACCATACCTTGCACTATTGGATCTTTCAACTTCACTCGGGTATTATGTGATTTGGGTGCTAGTATCAACCTTATGCCATTAGCAGTGTTTAAATAGTTAGGGTTAGAAGCTCCTAAACTAACCACTATGATACTAGTGATGGCAGATCAGATGGTGAAAAAATAGTTGGTATTCTATATAATGTATTAGTAAAGGTAGCTTATTTCATCTTTACTACTAATTTTCTGATATTAGACTGTGAAGTGGACTTTCAAGTCCTAATTATTTAAGGAAGACCATTTTGGCTACAGGGAGGACATTGATTGATTTGGATCTAGGACATCTGATATTTAGACTCAATGATGAACAGGTGATATTCAATGTATGCAAATCCATGAAGTAGACAGATGAGTTAAGAGTGATATCCGTAATTGATGTATATGATGAGGAGATGGATTCATTCTATAATGTTAATTTAGTGACTATTTTGGAAGATACTTTAGATGTTATTCCTGTCAAAGAGAGGCTCGGTGTTGAAGCTTTGGCTATCGTGATCCTGAACTTCAACAGCGATGGTATTGATGACTATGATAAGATAGTATGTGCACTCTATGGGAATGGTTCTTAAACGTATGAACCAAAGAAGCTAGATTTGGATCTGAAAAATAGAACCACTCCACCTACTCACGTATCTATTAAGGAGCCATTTGTCTTAGAGTTGAAGGCTCTCCCTTCTTATTTGCGATTTGTATTCTTAGGGGCCAATAATACTTTGCCGATAATTAATGTAGCTGACTTAATTGAGATAGAAGTGAAAGCTTTATTATTTGTGCTACATAGATTCAAGAGGGACATTGGATGGTCCATTATAGATATTGTGGGTATCTCGCCTAGTCCTTGTACTCATAAGATCCATCTTGAACCAGATTATGTTCCAAGTATAGAACATCAGTGTCGACTCAATCCTCCTATGCAGGAGTTAGTGAGTAAAGAGATAATCAAGTGGTTGGATGATATTTTAGTGTATCCCATTGCTGATAGTAAGTGGGTCAATCTGGTATAATGTGTTTAGAAGAAAGACAGTATTACTATTGTTCCTAATAAGAAGAATCAGCTAATGCCGATGGGACCTGTCACAGGATGGGGTGTGTGTATGGATTATAAGAAACTAAATGGATGGACTCAGAAGGACCATTTCCCCATGCCCCTCATGGACTAGATATTGGATAGACTTGCGGGTAGAGGGTGGTATTATTTTCTAGATGGGTACTCAAGCTACAACCAAATCACTATTACACCTATAGACCAGGATAAAAAAAACTTCACTTGTCCCTATGGGACCTTTTCATTCAGATGTTTGCCATTTGGGTTATATAATGCTCCAGCCAAATTTTAGAGATGCATGATGTCAATCTTCTTTGACATGGTAGAAGAAACATTCTAAGTTCTTATGGATGATTTTTCAGGCATTGGTGATTCTTTTAATGACTACTTAGTTCACTTAGAAAATGTTCTTTGAAGGTGCGAGGAATATAGCTTGGTACTTAATTGGGAAAAGTGTATTTAATGGTAAAACAAGGTATTGTTCTTGGGCACAAGATTTCAAAAAGGGGTATAAATTTAGATAGATCCAAGATTGAAGAGATCGAGAAATTATCTCCACTGATTTCTGTGAAGGATTTTCAAAGCTTTTTCGGACATGCTGGGTTTTACAGGAAATTCATAAAGGATTTCTCAAAGATTGCCAACCCTATTTGTAGTCTTCTTGAGAAAGAGGTGAAATTTTATTTTACTAAAGGATACTTGAAGGCTTTTGAATATTTGAAAGAGAAGTTGATGATTGCTCATATCATCGTGTTCCTGATTGGTCCTTGCCATTCGAGGTTATGTGTGATGCAAGTAGATTGGTATTAGGTATTGTACTAGGACAATGAAAACAAAAGATCCTTTATCCTCTCTACTATGCCAACAAGGCACTAAACACTGATCAAAAGAACTACATAGTTACTGAATAAAAATTATTGGCAATGTTTATTGCCTTTGAGAAATTTGGATCTTATTTGATTGGGACAAAGGTAATTATGCACATTGATCATGCAACATTGAGGTACTTAATGGAAAAATAATATGCAAAGCCTAGAATGATTAGGTGAGTCCTATTTCTTCAAAAATTTGATTTAAAGTCAAGGACAAAAAAGGCACTAAGAATCAAGTTGCGAATCATTTGTCCTAACTAAAGGAGAAAGCTATGCAGATAGTCAAAAATGGGAATTGAGATTGATGATAGTTTTACAGATGAGCAGATATTGGCTGCTTCTCAAGATCAAATTCCATGGTTTGTTGACTATGTAAATTATCTAGCAAGTGATATAGTCCTAGAAGTCCTTTTTTCAGCAAAGAAATAAGTTTATGCATGAGGTAAGGAGATTTTTTCGGGATGAACCTTATGTATTCATAATTTATGCAGATGGTATTATTTGTTGATGTATACCTTAGGTGGATATGAAGAGTATACTTGAGGCTTGTCATTCTTTACCAGTTGGGGGTCATCATGGAGGAACCCGCACAACCCATAATTTTGCAATGTGGGTACTATTGGCTAACAATTTACAAAGATGCACATGATTTTGCTTCAGCTTGTGATTAATGTCAATGCCAAGGTAACATCTCTAGATTCCATGAACTTCATATAACGTTTTTTTTAGAATTGGAACTATTTGATGTTTGGGGTATGGATTTCATGGGACCATTTATGAGTTCTTTTGACATAAAGTATATTCTTGTGGCTGTGGATAATATCTCTAAATAGGTGAAAGCAGTTGTGTTCCCCAATAATGAAGTATGTAGTGTCACCATATCTTGACAAACATATCTTTTCTAGATTCGGCATACCACGTGCAATCATTAGTGATGGTGGGTCGCACTTCTGTAATTAGCTATTCAAAAGTCTACTTGAGAAGTATGGAATAAAATACAATGTGGAAACACCTATCACCTACAGACTAGTGGACAGGTTGAGGTGTCTAATAGAGAAATCAAGTCCATCTTGGCAAAGACAATGAATGCCAATAGGATTGATTGGTCATGAAAGCTAGATTATGCATTATGGGATTATCGAATAGCTTTTAAAACCCCAATTGGTGCTTTTCCTTATCAGTTGATGTATGGCAAGTCATGTCATTTGCCAGTTGAACTTGAATATAAAGCACTATAGGCTTTGAAAAAGATGAATTTTGTGTGGAAGAATGCAGCAAAGTCAAGGATGAATAAGAAAAATGGGTTGGATAAATTCCAACTCCGGGCATATGCAAGTTCTGCACTTTACAAAGAAAAGATGAAGTTACATCATGAATACAAGATTGAGAAAGGGATATCTGGAAAAGGTAATTGGGTATTGCTTTATATCTCTAGACTTTGCTTATTTCCAGGTAAGTTGAGGTCTAGGTGGTATGGTCCATTTATAGTTACAAGATTTTATCCATATGGTTCTTTGGAATTGAAGAGGAATGGTGAAGGCCTGTTCAAGCGGGCTGTTAAATCAAGCGTTGCATGGGAGGAATCCCATGATTTGTAATTAATAATTTATAGAGTAATATGTGTGCTCGTTGTGCAGGAACAAAGATTGCAGAAAAGAGACAAAATTTCCAGAAATTAGGTCATACAGACTCTTCACAAGTCTTACCTTGATATGACGACAGTCTTACCTTGATATGACGACTTATAAGCAGGAGTCGTAAGGACTTGGGACTTGAAACATATCCAGGTAAAAGTTTCTAGACACTTTACAACTCTTAGAATGAGTTGTAACCTCAGGTTACGATTCGTTACCATAAGTCATACTACCATGACCCAAGGCTACCCCCTAGTCACGACAATGGTGCTTACGACCACAAGTGACTCCAAGTTAACCCACGCGTCAGGTAGCTATTTTAAGCACCAAACAAAATAGTAATACAACATATGTGCAGAAGATAAACTGATAAGATATTATAAAAATTTATACTGAAATATTCAATAAGAACATGTCTAAAATATCTGATAAAGATTGAAAAAACTGACTAACTATCTAAATGATTGTCTAAAAGCCTTTAAACATCATGAGGATTTGATGGGATAAGCCCCCAACAAACTCCGACTATCTGAACATAAGAAAATACTGAAATAACTGAGATAAATATATCATGTCTTTGGTAGATGAGGACTCACCACTTCTTCTATCGAGTAACGCTAAACTGACTAAGAATGGTCGGGAAACAGAATGTTTGATCCTATGTTATAAGAAAACATAACACAAAGAAGAACATGTGATCAGTACTTTGAATGGATTTGTATGTAAGTTAAGGAATGTCTTAAAATACATGAGATAAAAGAGCATAAATGTATGAACATGAAATTTCTAAGAATACAAGACCAAGTATAAATATATTACTGAGATAACTATAATCTGAAAGACTGAAAGTTGTATAACTAAATAACTGAAAATATATACACTTGGTAAAGCAGACCTGAACTTAGAATACACTAAATACTATATTGAAAATATGGGAGGTATCATGTAACCTACATGACCTAATATGAGCTAATCAGGATCCATCTTGTAACCCCAGTTGGAAGGGTATCAGTACCCTGCCACGGGTAATAACACAAGGCTGTGTAGATCCAATAAACTGCTATCCCAAAGGACTAAGGAGTCACCATCTACTGGAAGGTGTTCTCATAAGAGATGTGTCAACACTCAACTGGCAGAAAGACATCTCAAACCTACGCTGGTGATGTTGAGTGTATTTATGCACTCTAGCATTACTATTCTAGCTTACTTCGCGTTATTTTGAGGATAAATTAAGTGATTAAGGTTTGAATATTAATTTAAATAAGCATATAAGTGTTAAATTTTGTTTTTTCAATGTGAAAAGTGTATTCTAAACAAGTTTGGGTTTAATTTGATCACTTAGAGTTCAATCGATGAAACTAGTGTTACTAGCTTGAGCTAGGTGTTTGTCTAGTCTCTTTTATTGGATTCTATTGTGTTTAATGTGTTATAAATGGTTTTAATGGTGTTATAATATGTGTAATAACTTGCTTATAGTGTACAAAGTTCAATCAATTCAATTTAAAAGTTGAAACATGAAGTGGAAGATTATGGAAATTTGCCTAGTCTAAGCTCTTGTGTTTTATTCGTTGTGATAGATGTTGACTTGTTTGAACCTCTAATTCGTGTGGTGTGTTCATGTAGGATATTTTGTGAGCTTAATATGATGATATATAGATGATTTGGAGGCTTGAAAACCATTTGAAAGACACCATAAACACTTGGGTGGAAGGAGGAACGTTCAATACTTAACCAAATTTCAAGATGTAATTTCCAGAGAGGTGTCGCGATAAGCTCGCGACGCGACTCCCACACACATCTCCATATCTCACAAAGAAACCTCCACAGATTTCTTCTGAACTCACGACATGACTCCCACACACTTCTCCAGCTTGTGTGTCGCAAGGTCTAATCCATACATGGCAAAAAAGTGCAATTTGAATCCTATACGGCTTGGGACTTGTCCACTATAAATACATCTTTGTACTTGTTATTAATCATCTTGGGAATGTATTGGAACATCAAGGAGGCTTCTAAAACTTCATGTTTAGTTCATACATGTTCTTAGTCATTAATTACAAACTAGTGATTATGATTATCACTATGCATAGCTAAACGCCCTCTTTCCGAGGTTTAAGCCGAATACATGAGTACCTTTATTTTTATTTTAGTTAATTGATTTTATTATCATTGTCGTTTGTGTATTCAATCTTATTTTAACTATTTTGAGTCTTCATCACCTTTAGAATACACCCATTGTAAACCTTGTGTACTCAGGAGAGGGGATAGGGAGATAGAATGTGGAATTGTACAAAGTATGGATCATAGTTTTTTATGAAATAAGGAATAGGAATTAGTGTCTATGATAAGGATGTAGTTAGATACCGTACTTGATTCAAATGTAGGATGATAGCTTAAAGAACTTATTTGGATTATTACATCCCCGCTCAATGATGTAGTTGTAATGTCCACATTAGGTAATTGGTTAGAGGTTGGGAGACCATGATCATGCGATTAATCCTATGCATCGACAACCAAGATCAGTGAACTGATGAATGAAATTCATTAATATAATATGATTGTTCAAAGTGTTTCAACCCTGGGTTTTACTCCTATTGATTGTCCAAGATCTTTACTTTATGCACTATTAACTTTACTTGCAATTTACAAACTCTAATCTCTCTTTTGGTTAATTTTGTACCAGTTGAATCTAAATTATAAACTAAAATTGAACCATTGTATAACCAATACCAGGTGGGATCATTACTTTTCTTTTATTAGGCTACTTTTCTACTTGGTAGACCACATACACTTGCATGTATGCTTGGGCATTGTCAAGTTTTTGGCAAACTTGACGGCGCACATGCAAGTGTACGTTGTCTAATCAAGTAGTAAAGTGGCCTAATAAAAGCCAAGTATCAATACCATAGGTACTTGGTTAAACTAATGTTAAATTTCAGTTCACAATTTTGATTCAACTGGTGCAAAAGTAACCAAAAGAGAGAGTGGAGTTTGTAAATTGCAAGTAAAGTAAATAGTGCGTAAAGTAAAGATCTTGGATGATCAATAGGAGTAAATCCTAGAGTTGGAGCACTTTGAAAAATCATAGTATGTTATTGAATTTCATTCATCGATTCACTTATCTTGGTTGTCGATTCATAGGCTTAATCGCATGATCATGGTCTCCCGACATCTAACCAATTACCTAATGTGAACATTACTACTACATTAACCCAATTAAGTTCTTTAAGTTATCATCCTACTTTGAATAAAGTACAGTATCTAAGTACATCCCTGTCCTAGACACTAATTTATATTTCTTATTTCATAAAATACAACGAACCATACTTTGTTCAATCTCATGTTCTATCTCCCTATTCCCTCTCCCGAGTTCACAAGGTTGACAATAGGTGTATTCTAAGGGTGATCTAGCCTCAAAATAGTTAAAATAAGATTGAAAACACAACCAAAAATTATAATTAAATCAATGAACTAAAATCAAAACAAGAGGACTCATGTATTCGGCTTCAACCTCGGAAAGAGGGCATTTAGCCACGCATAGTCATAATCGTAATCACTAGTTTGTAATTAACGACTAAGAACATGTATGAACTAATTAAAATGATAAAAACCTAAATTATGATGTTGTATCAGACTCCTTGATGTTCCAAGACGTCCAAATATGATTAAGAACAAGTACAAATATGTATGTATAGTGGACAACAAGTCTTAAGCCATATAAGATTCAAATTGCACTTTTTTTCCGTGTATGGATTGGACCATGGGACGCACAAGTTGGAGAAGTGTGTTGGAGTCATATAAAGAGTTTAGGAGATGTCTGTGGAGGTTGCATCATGATCTATGGAGTCGTGTGTGGGAGTCTCATCGCAAAACCTCTCTGGAAATTGCATCTTGAAATTTGGTTAAGTGTTGAACGTTCCTCCTTCTACCCAAGTCTTTGTGGTGTATTTCCAATGGTTTTACATCCTTCAAATAATCTATATATCATCATATAAAGCTCAAAAAATATCATACAAGAACAAACCACACGAATTAGAGGTTCAAACAACACAATATCTATCACGACGAATCAAAAACAAGAGCTTAGACTAGGCAAATTTCCATAATCTTCCACTTCATGTTTCAACTTTTTACTTGACTTAATTGAACTTTGTACACTATGAACAAGTCATTACACATTCAATAACACCATTAAAATAATTTAGAACACATTAAACATAATAGAATCCAACAAAATATACTAGACAAACACCTAGATCAAGCTAGTAAAACTAGTTTCATCGATTGAACTCTAGGTGATCAAATTAAATCCAAATTTGTTTAGAATACAATTTGCACATGACAAAAACACACTTTAACATTTAGATGATTATTTATATCAATATTAATACCTTAATCACTCAATTTATCCTAAAAAAAAAGGCGAAATAAGTTAGAATTGTAACACTAGAGTGCATAAATACACCCAACATCACCACCCCACACTTAAACCTTTGTTCGTCCTCGAATAACTATTTACTCAAATAATCATGAGCTGAGGAGACTCTATACTTCTACTAAATTCAATAAACTCCAGATAGTACTATACTTCTCCACGAAGCATGTTATATACACAATTTAAAGATCATGAACACTACTCTAAAACATCCTAGCCTCAAGGATTGACTCACCTAAGTGGAAACTCATGCTTATCATTCAATCAAGGAGATCATACAAATCATCCACATTCGTCAAATAAGTACCCCTCATAATAAACAGAGTTACCCAAAATCACTCACAATAATGCAATGAATAACATAATAGGTACAAGAATCAAGTTATGCTCACTCTCACAAGGAATTCACAAGTTACACACAATGAAACATAGGCTTTCCCTTAGTGTAGGGCTCCACTAATATTATAATGTCAAGTATAGGATCAAATAGGTCTTTTTCGGGTTGTAATGTAGGCTAAGGGACGGGTAAGAACTATTTGAGACTAGTGACTAACCTCTCTAAGAGATTTAATACACTACATTATACATTTAAAAACAATCTCCAACAACTAATTTACACCATTTTTGTCTACCCAATTCTTTTGTTTTGCCCTATTTCTTTTAGGCATTTTCACAAGCACATGGTGGGCGTATTAATTATTCCTTCAAGATTCAATTTTTCTCTTTTTTTTACAATCATGGGAATACTTCTAACACCATTTATATCACTCCCAATCACCACACATCAAATATAAATACCAATAACTCTAACCTTGGGGCATCAACTTCACCTTCTTCTCCTACAATTTCTCAAACTCCTTACTAAATTAAATTTTCATTAAAGCACTTAGAAGATTTTTGGATTAAATTATGGTCTATCAAAGAAGGAGATTAGGCTACATATGAGGCTACCAAATAAAAGGCTAAAGACTTAACGGGGCTTACTAGGATTATACACAAGGGGTAGGACAAATAGAAGGTATAAAATAAGGCTATTAAAGAAATGCCTAAATCATCTCCTAAACCCACACTCTTTATTTTGCTTTACACATACACCAGGCAAGTTCTAGACATCACATACAATAAAGAATATACAAAAACTTACATCAGAAATGGCATATGCTCAACTCAACAGGATCATCATAGACTCCCAAGCAAACAACATCATGAATTCAAATTTAAGCCAAAAAGTACAAGAGTCAAAACTTAAGCCTAGGTGTCTCAAAAGTAGTAATTTACTTATTTCACGTGCTTTTACCAAACAATATACTTGCACCATGTAGTAAAAAATAGCACCAACAAGAATATCTTACACCAAAAAAAATTTTAAAATTGAGCAAGAATTTAGGAATTTCCTCACCCTACACTTAAAAATCTACTTTTTTCCCAAAGTGAATTTAATAGTAAGAGACAGAAATACTCCCTGAGGCCTCTAGGCCTATCTAGTATGATCTTTTGCATTAATAGGATCCGTGGGAGCCCGCACTCAGTTTTTTTTCCATGCTTCAAGCTCAGGATTTTGATACTCAGACTTCCCATTAACTTGCGACTCAATCAAAAACAAAAACTACATGAAATAAAAACTAAAATGAAAACATACCTACTTAACTTGGGTTGCCTCCTAAGTAGTGCATGATTTAGTTTTGCGGAACAACCCAACTACGACTTAGTTATTCTCTTTCCTTCTCTTTCTCATGCTTGGTCTCTATCTTCTTATTATTTTTAACCCTCTTGGGTGTGAATTTTCAAGAGCATAAGATTCCTTGACTCTATCCATTTCAGGCTTATCAATTTGTATGAAGTTAGGTTTAGGCGGTAGAAGTTTAGGCTGCTCAATCAGGTAGTCCAAAGAGGCCTTTGGTGGAATAGCCACCCCACAATCATCCACTTCAATCATATTAATCATACACAAGTCTTTATATTGGGACTCTAGTATGGGTGCTTTGTTGACATCAAATACCACCTCTTAATCCTCTACCCTTAGTTTGAGCGTGCCTTCTCTAACATTAATCAAAGCTCATCTAGTTTCTAAGAATGGATGCTCCAAGATGATTGGTACCTATTCGTCTACCTTAAAAATCAAAAACAATAAAGCCAGCAGGAATAACAAATTAACCAATCTTTGTGAGAAAATCCTCAATGATTCATTCGGATAGGCCATAAATCTATCTGCCAGCTGCAAAACCACCTTGGTAGATTTAGGCTTTCCCAAGCTCAATTTTTCAAATAGAGATAGGGGCATTAGATTATGTTAGGCCCGAAGTCACTTAATGTATGGACCACTTTACTCCTAATTTGGATAGGGAGAGTAAAATTCCATAGATCTCTCAATTTTTTGGAGATTTTCTGTGTCATTACCGTGCTATACTCTTCAGTGAGTGTTATCACTCCCATATACTGCAATTTTATCTTATTAGCAACCATATCCCTCAAATACTTTGCATACCTGGTCATACCCTGCAAAACATCTAACAAAGGTAATTTAATATGAATCCCTCTGAATGTGTCAAAGAACTTCTTAAACATTGCATCCTCCTTCGCTTTGATGTACTTTTGAGGAAATAGTAGTAGCGGCACTTGCTTCTTTTCTGATTCAGCACCAATTGTCTCTTTCAAGTACTCAAACTTTCTTGACTTATCAACTTTTTTAGAAACCTATTGGGGAGTCAAATCTACATTTTCCTCCTTCGTTGCCTTGGAAGGTTCTTCTTGAAGCTCTTTAATACTCCTCAAGGTGATTGCCATAACTTGCTTTGGATTTTCTGTATCTGCTGGCAAACCACCTTGTGGCCTAGTATTTAATGCTTGTTGTATCTACCCCACTTGAATTTCTAATCTTCTATGATCAGCTTGCAAATTTTTTATGTCTACAGCCAAATGCGTCTGACTAGATAGAAGTTGCTTCACCATCTCTTCCATGTTGCTAGTTGACTGATTCCCTTATGCCTGTGGTTGCTGAATTTTTTGTTGTTGAGCATTCCATGGCTTAGTCTTCACTTTATCTTGTAGGCATTACTATAATTCGTACTTTGAAAATTGCCCACATACATCACCAATTCTAGATTATAGGCACACATATCCGCTAAGTGACCACTATTACCGTACACTTCATACCAACCTGCAGCTTGTTGGATGGCAATGACTGTGGCTGCAGGTTGTGGAGCTCTTAATTTCAAGCTGCTGAACTAAGTGCTTATCATATTTTGCAATGCTGCAACCAGAGCTGATAAGGCTATGAATTGGTCTACCTCTAATATACCCACAATTCTTTTCATGGCACTTCTAGAATCCAAATGCCACTCTGGATTTCCTTATGCTATGTGGTTTAACAATATGTAAAATTCATCATAAGCTGACTCCAGTTCTTGACCACCTATGGCTGCATCTAGCAAAATTATCGTATTGTGATCAAGAGCTTCTACAAAAATATGAGAAAGTACCTCATTGGACTGTTGGTGGTGTGGACAATCCTGATGGAAGTCTCGTAATCTTTTCGGATGGAAAGAATCTGATGAGGAATTTTCTAGCTAAGTTGTACCATGATGTGATTGAATTAGTCGGCTTCGTATTCAACCACCTTTTGTCTTACCCCAACTGTAAATAGGAAAAGTGTCAGCCTCATATAATTTGTACTCACCCCATTCGGAATGAATATGTCAGTAAGCTCAATGAAAGTCTGCAAGTGGACTTGTGGATCCTCGTATGAAAGCCCTGTAAACTATCCACTTCTAATGAGAAGCTACACCATATTATGCTTTAACTCAAAATTACCCCCAGTAGTCAGTCTTTAAATTGGGGAAGTCAAGTTTGTTGGAAGTGGGACTGCCACTTCCCTCACTGTCCTGCGTGTTTGTTGTTCTGTATCCATTAGAGAAGGAACTACTTGATCTTCTATTTTCAGAAATTGGGGGAGACGAATGTGTCTCTCCTTCGTTGATAGAAGTGTTGTTCGGGTTCAGGGCTTGGTTCAACCAAATCCCTATCCCCTGCCAGCTTCCTAACCTTAAAACTTGTTTCCTACAATCGCAAAACCAAGACCAAGTGTAAACACTCCTAATAAATCTAAGAGTAAAACTAAAATAAACAATTGTTAAATAAGAAGTCCCTGGCAATGGTGCAAAAATCTTGACAGCACACACAAAAGTGTACGTGTTCTACCAAGTAGTAAAGTGGCCTAATAAAAGCTAAGTATCGATCCCATAGGGATTTGGTTAAAAATGGTTCGATTTTAGTTTACAATTTAGATTTAACAAGTGTAAAAGTAACCAAAAGAGAGATTAGAGTTTGTAAATTACAAGAAAAGTAAATAGTGCGTAACGTGAAGATTTTGGACAATCAATAGGAGTAAAACCCAGGGTTGAAGCACTTTGAACAATCGTACTATGTCATTGACTTTCATTTATCAATTCACTTATCTTGGTTGTCGATTCTTAGGTTTAATCGTATGATCATAGTCTCCCAACCTCTAACCAATTACCTAATGTGAACATTATAACTACATCATCGAGCAGGGATGTAATAATCCAATCAAGATCTTTAACATATCATCCTATATTTGAATCAAATGCGGTATCTAAGTACATCTATGTCCTATACACTAATTTGTATTCCTTATTTCATAAAATACTATGAACCATACTTTGTTCAATCCCATGTTCTATCTCCCTATTCCCTCTCCTGATTTCACAGGGTTGACAATGGGTGTATTCTAAGGGTGATGAAGCCTCAAAGTAGTTAAAATAAGATTGAACACACAACCAACAATGACAAGTAAATCAATGAACTAAAATCAAAACAAGAGTACTCATTTATTTGGCTTCAACCCCGGAAAGAGGGTGTTTAGCCACGCATAGTCACAATCATAATCACTAGCTTGTAATTAATGATTAAGAACATGAATGAACTAAATTAAAATGATAAAAACCTAAATTATGAAGTTGTAGAAGCCTCCTTGATGTTCCAATACGTCCAAAGATGATTAATAACAAGTTCAAAGATGTATTTATAGTGGACAACAAGTCTCAAGCCGTATAGGATTCAAATTGTACTTTTCTGCCATGAATGGATTGGACCTCGCAACGCACAAGCTGGAGATATGTGTGAAAGTTGCATCGTGAGTTCAGGAGACATCTATGGAGGTTGCTTTACAAGATATGTAGATGTGTGTAGGAGTCACGTCACGAGCTTATCGTGACACCTCTTTGGAAATTGCATCGTCAAATTAGGTTAAGTGTTGAACGTTCCTCCTTCTACCCAAGTCTTTGCGGTATATTTCCAATGGTTTTACAGCCTACAAATCATCTATATATCATCATATTAAGATCATAAAAGATCCTACAAGAACATACCACACGAATTAGAGGTTCAAACAACACAACATCCATCACGGCTCAAAAGCAAAAGATTAGACTAGGCAAATTTCCATGATCTTCCACTTCATGTTTCAACTATTTACTTTACTTTCTTGAACTTTGCACACTATAAATAAGTTATTCCATATATAATAACACCATTAAAACTATTTTTAACACATTAAACACAATATAATCCAACAAAGGAGAATAGACAAACACCTTGCTCAAGCTAGTAATACTAATTTGATCGATTGAACTCTAAGTGATCAAATTAAACCCAAACTTGTTTAGAATACACTTTTCACATTGCAAACATACACTTTAACACTTAGATGCTTATTTATATCAATATTAACACCTTAAAAACTCATGTTATCCTCAAAACAAGGCGAAATAAGTTTGAATATTAACACTAGAGTGCATAAATACACCCAACATCAGCTGGTTACGTAGTTCTAGAACTCGAGGATTGATAATAAGGGTCACACCATCTACTAATAGGTGAGCCCCCATCCATGGGTTCGCTCGATGCTAAATTCTATTCCCAACTAAACTAACACTGGTACTGAACAAAACTAAATTCGACTAAACATAACAACTGACATTCCTCATCATGTTCTGATTATAACAATTGAATAAATAATAATATTCATGGTTTAACTTAAATCATTATTTGAAAGATCTAAGATGTAAGTAAGTACGTAGGTATCAAGTGTTCATAACCCTCCATCACTTAATGATTATAGATTACAATATCAAAACATAAAATTGTCATAACGAATCCTGATTCAAAGACCCAAAACATAGACATTCCACCAAATATGTGAGAATCATGAACTAGAACGTGAGAATGTCTTAAAACATGAGGGAACAACATGGTCACATAGATAAATTCACAATTCGATAGTATAACATGAAATTCAATAGGATATGTCATAGGAAATTGAAACTTGGAACATGAGATTCCCTAACTTTTAATGAATTCATTAGTGGACATTAATTGAGTCAAACTACTATGGTAAAACTTGAATTAAACTCATCTTGAACATATGCAAATTCATAATAGGGGAAAAGCTTATATTTTAATTAAAGAAGAGTTTTTTGGGCTCCATAGATGAAATGGACCCATGGATGAATACCCTACATACCTGGAATCGCTTGACTTTTAAGTAAAAACTTGAACTTTGAGTCTTGAGAGATGACTTGAGATGAAATCATAATCTTAATATTCTTGAGAGTGGGGAGAATTAATGACATATAAAAATGACTGGTAATTGCTAATAATTCCTATTTGATGATTTAAGTTGTGGGGTAGGGTAGGTTTTGAGGTGATAAAAAGACCAAAATACCCCTAAGAAACTGAATAAAATAGCTGAAATTTCTATTGATAGCCTGTCAACTAGTTGATGACTTGTCAACCTAGTCATCAACTCCTCTTCATAATCTAGTATGGTTGACAACTTGGTTAATAGCCTGTCAACTAGTTAACGGCTTGTCAACCTAGTCATCAACTCCTCTTCATGATTTGGTTATGGTTGATGACTTGGTTGATAGCCTGTTAACTAGTTGACAGCTTGTCAAACTAGTCGTCAACTCCTTCGTGATGCTTGCTAAGGTTGACGACTTGGTTAATTGCCTATCAACTAGTTGATGTCTTATCAACCTAGTTTTCACCTTTCCTTCAGTGATATTAGGTGCTTATGGTTAAGGCTGATGATGAAGTTGAGATTTCATCACTAAGTTGACAACTTATCACCTATAATTGTCACCTTGATGACAGATAGACATGCTGAGGTAAAATAGGCATAACTCTCCAATCCGATATTAGATTAAGGTGAAACAAGATGCATTAGAAATAAGACTCAAAGAAATTTCATTTTATATATAGTAGGACACCTGAATCGATATATGTTTAGGGATACACTTATCTAAAGTGGACCCTAGTTGGTGCATCCATCAAAACTCTATTGATAGAAAAGTTTTCAACTCATCCTTGAGTTAGGAGGTTCTTATGACCTCGATTCATATACAATGATATTCCCTACACCATAGATTTGATAATCTCACATACATATATACTCCTAGAATAATTGGATTAAAGTTTGTATACATAAGAACAACAGTTTGAATTCTAACCCAAAAATATGGGGTGTTACATTATCTCCCCTTGAAATCATTCATCATCAAATGAGACTGGTTAGATTTAGAATGCTAAAGCACTAAGATCATATACTGAACATGCATGACTTGAAACATGAATTCATTACTGAGTCAGAAGTATGATACTTTAACTAAACCGATTTCGCGAATGTATGCAATGACATGAGAATGGTTACATAGCTGAAACTGAGAATAAAGTTGAGTAAATCTAAGAAAATTCATTAGCTCGAGCAAAATCTGAGTTTGTGGAGAAAATATGAGGGTACTTGGCTCGCATATATGCTTTTTCTTCCTAAGTAGCTCCCTTAATAGACTAATTTCGCCAAAGAACTTTAACCAAGGGAACTTCTTTATTCCTTAGCCTACGAATCTGATGATCAAGTATCTTAATTGGGACTTCTTCATAGGAAAGGCTATCCTTAACATCCACACTTTCTAAAGGAACAACTGCAGTTGAATCACCAATACATTTCTTTAACAATGACACATGAAACACCGGATGCACTGATGCCAAATTTGCAAGCAACTCAAGCTCATTAGCTACCTTCCCAAATGGTTTAAGATTTTATATGGGCCAACATAGAGGCTACTGAGTTTCCCCTTCTTTCTGTATCTCTTTACTTCCTTTATAGGATAAATCTTCAAATAGGCCGAATCACCAACCTCAAACTCAAGATCTCTTCTCCTTACGTTTGTATGATATTTCTAACGGTTTTGGGATATCTTCCGCCTTTTTCAAATTAACTAAAACTTTCTCCATCCCTTCAAACACCAAATCTAGACCTATCAAAGCCACCTTTCCTACTTCAAACCAACCAATAGGAGATCTATATCTCCTTCTATCGAAAGCTTCAAACAAAGCTAGTTGAATACTGGAGTGATAATTGCTATTATAAGCAAACGCAATCAAAGGCAAGTGGTCAACCAAAATACCTTTAAAGTCAATAATGTATGCCCTCAACATGTCCTCTAAGGTTTGAATTGTCCTCTCTGCTTGACTATCTATCTGAGGATGAAAAGCTTTACTGAGATGAACTTGGGTACCAAGACCCTTATGGAAAGCCTTCTAAAAATGAGAGATAAATTGAGTACCTCTATCTTAAATGATAGACAACCGAATCCCATGCAACTTAACCAACATCCTAATATAAATCCTGGTATAATCCTCAGCTGAGTACGAAGTATGACCTGGCAAGAAATAGGTTGACTTGGTCATTCTATCAATAATAACACAAATCAAATCATTCTGATGATGTGTATGAGGCAACCTTGTCACAAAATCCATGTTACCACTTCCCATTTCCAAGTGGGGATGTTGAATTCCTGAAATGTACCACTAGGACTTTAGTGATCAACTTTAACCTGCAGAAAATTTGAACACTTAGCCACAAACTCTACAATATCACTCTTCATACCATTCTGCCTATAGATTTCCCGTAAATCATGGTACATCTTAGTAGCTCCTTGATGGATGTGATATTGTGCTCCATGCACTTCTGGATGAATTTGCTATCTCAGATCATCAACACATAAAACACATAACCTACCTTGACAATGAAGCACACCATCTCCTCCTTGGGAGAAAACCTCTACTTTCTGATCTCTAACTTCCTCCTTCAACTTAACCAAACTAGGATCCCTATGTTGATTTTTTTCACTTCGGCAACTAATGATGATTCCGAACCATTTTGAACCCATATATTACCTTTAGCTGAATCAACCAACCAAATACCTAATCTAGAAATATGATGAACCTCATGTGCTAACTTTTTCTAATCCTCCTCAACATGAGCAGCACTACCCATAAACAATCTGCTAAGGGAGTCTGCCACTACATTAGCCTTGCTCGAATGATACAACACAATCATATCATAATCTTTCAACAACTTAAGCCACCTTCTCTGATAAAGATTCAGATATTTCTACATTAACATGTACTGTAAGCTTTTGTGATCAGTGAACACATCAACATAAACCCCATAAGGATAATGCCTCCAAATTTTCAAGGCAAAACCAATAGCTGCCAACTAAAGATCATGGGTAGGACAGTTATTTTCATGGGGTTTAAGTTGTTTAGAGGCGTAGGCTATGACTAATTCTCTCTGCATCAAAACACATCCTAGACCAACTCTAGAAGTTCATAATAAACAACAAACCCATCTGAACCATCTGAAAAAGTCAAACCTAGGGCAAAAGTGAATCGAATCTTCAACTCCTTAAAACTCCTCTCATAAGAATTTGACCGCTGAAATTTGACCTTTTTCTACGTAAATCAAGATATTGGGGAAGAAATAGAAGTAAAACCCTTCAGCAAATTATCTATAATAGCTAGCTAAATCCAAAAAAATCCTAATGTCTGATGGAGAGATAGGTCTAGGCTAGTTTTTTACTGCTTCGGTCTTTTGAGGGTTAACTCAGATGCCATCACCAAAAACTATATGGATAAGGAAAGTTATTGATCTTACCCAACATTCACACTTGTTAAATTTAGCGAACAACTGATGAGCTCTAAGAGTCGCTAACATAATTCTCAAATATTTTGTATGATCATACTCACTACGAGAATAGACAAGGATATCATCAATGAAGACTATGATGAACATTTCCAAGTACTTCTTGAACACCCTATTCATCAAGTCCATGAAAGTTGTAGGGGCATTTGTTAGATCGAAAGACAAAACCTAGAAATTGAAGTGACTATACCGAGTATTGAAGGTTGTCTTTGGGATGTCACATTGTTTGACTCTAAGTTGATGATAGCCAGATTTGAGGTTTATCTTAGAGAAATAACTGGCATCCTAAAGTTAGTTCAACAAGTCATCAATTTTGTAAAGTGGATACATATTCTTGATTATGACTTTATTCAATTGACGGTAGTCAATGAATATTCTGAGAGAACTATCTTTCTTACACATGAACGAGATTAGATTTCCCCATGGAGAAAACTAGGCCTAATAAAACCCTTATGTAAGAGATCGTTTAACTATTCCTTTAATTTCTTAAGCTCATCTGGGGCCATTCTATATGGTGGAATAAAGATAGGTTGGGTATCTGGAATAAGATCTATTCTGAAATCAATTTCCCTTTCGGGAGGAAATCTGAGAAGACCATTCGAGAACACATATGGAAATCTCCTTACTACTGAAATTGACTCAAGACTCGGGATCTTATAATTTGAGTCTTTGACTCAGACAAAAAGTACATACACCTCTTGGATATCATCTTTCTATCTCAAACATTATTAACAAACTGACATTTAGGTACTGAAGTACTACTCCTCCATTCAATGACTGGTTAACTAGGAAACTGAAATTGAACAATTTTATTTTGATAGTCAAATGAGCCATAATAGGAGTGGAGCTAATCCATGTTGATAATGACATCAAAATTAGTCATCTCTAACTCTACAAGATCAATTGAGGTGATTTTCTGAGACACTGTGACTGAGAAATTTTTGTATACCTATTTGGCTATAATAGATTTACCTACTGGGGTAGACATTGAGAATGGATCTGCTAACATTTTGGGGAAGACACCAAAATCTATAGTTATATAAGGAGTCACAAAGGAAAGTAAAGCTCCGGGCTCTAACAATGCATAAACAAAAAGATGAAAGACTTGCAATGTAACCGTAACCACATTAGGTGAACTTTTATGATCATGCTGAGTCTGGAGAGCATATAATTTATTCTGGCGCTACCCACTGGTTGCACTAGAAGTGGTACCCTAATGAGTCGGGTGACCTGCTAGAGCTAAAGAACAATTAAACTAGCCCTGCTATTTAGGACAATCCCTGACCCTGTGGCCTGGCTTTCCACATCAAAAACGCATATCACTGCAAGTCTTACACTTACTCTGATGATTTTTACCACATTTCTGACAAAGTGGATAAGTATGACAACTGTTCATACTGCCCTGGGACATTAGCCTGGTGCCCTGTCCTGACTGTCTTGCCTAAACATAGGCACAAGCGCACTAGCTGAAGATGGAGCTGGGGCTGAGGATTTATGATGGAACTAAGAATGATTACCGCCTTTTGACCTTGGTTGAGAAAAATTAAAACTACTTGTTCTGGCCTTTTTATTCGCTCTCTCTCTCTCTACTTATATGTCTCCTTCTTAATCTGTTGAGCATGAACCATGAGTCTAGATAGGTCCATCTTCTTTATTAACATGGTGGTCATACACTGCTTGATCATATTATCAGATACATTAGACACAAACTTACTTATTCTAGACTTATTATCCATCACAATAGTAGGAGCATACCTCTCCAACTAAGTGAACTTGAGCGAGTACTCCTTCACGCTCATATTACCTTACTTCAAATTAATGAACTCGTAAACCTTATCTTCCCCTAATTATAAGGGAAATAACCTATTTAAGAATGTTGTGGGAAACTTCTCCCACTCTACCGCCCCTACATTAATACCTCGATCCTCCTTCCATTACTTAAACTAGGTGTGAGCTACATCTTTCAATTGATATGCATCCAGCTCTGCACTCTCGCTCAGAGTGACACCCATGATATCTGTCACTTTTTGCACCATGTCCAAAAACTCCTGTGGATATTCCTCAAACTTAGATCCCAAAAACAAAGAGAGATTCATCCAAGTGAAATCCTGAATCCTAATTACAGCTGTACTTTCCACTAGATTGGCTGAGTCAATAGCCTGCTAGCTGTTCTAAGAAGCTACAGAATGGTCTAAGGCCATAAAAGTGGCCCTAAACTTAGTGTGAAAAATATGGTCATTCAGGGGATCTTCCTGAACAGGCGGTGGTACAAACTAATCCCTATTCCTTCTTTCATTATTTTTTCTAGGAGGAATTGTCTGTAAATGGAATGAAGGATGAGTTAGAAAGAGGAATTAAATAGAGCTCATGGTCCTTCGCATGTCATGAACACTGAAAGAAGGGAAACTTTCCTAAAACATCTCATAACCTCTTGTCCATAAGTGTGGTGTTCTTCACACCTATGCACAAGACTCTACTTAACATGGATTTCAGACTCCCTAGGATATTTTAAAATCATAGGCTCTAATACCAAGTTTTTTCATGACATGAGGCTACCCCCTAGTCACAAAAATGGTGCTTATGACCACAAGTAATGCCAAGCTAACCCATAAGTCTAGTGCCTGCTATGAGCACTGAATAAAATAGTAATACAACACATATGCAAAAGATAAACTAATAAGATATTTTAAAACTAAATACTAAAATATGCAATAATAATATGTCTGAAATATCTAATAAATACTGAAAGAACTGACAAACTATCTAACTGATTGTTTTAAAACCACTAAACATCATGAGAAGTTGATGGGACAACCCCCAACTAACTTTGACTGTCTGAACATAAGAAAATACTGAAATAACTAAGATAAGTAAATTATATCCTCGATGGATGAGGTCTCACCACTACTGGTGCTGAGTAATACTGAGCTGAGTAAGAACGGTCAGAAAACTAAGCGTTCAAACATATGTTATAAGACACATAGCCCAAAGAAGAGAATGTGATCAATACTTTGAATATACTGGTACGTGAGGTAAGGACTGTCTTAAAATACATGAGATAATTGAGCATAAATGCATGAACATGAAATGTCTGATAATTCAAGACCAAGTATAAATATGTTACTGAGATAATCTGTAATCTGAAAGACTGAAAGCTATAAAACTAAATAACTAAAAATCTGTACACTTGGTCAATCAAACATGACTGAACTTAAATACACTTAATATTGTACTGAGACTGTGGGAGGTATCATGTAACCGAAATACCCCAATATGAGCTAATTGGAGTCCAACCTGTAACCCTAGTTTGAAGGGAGTTAATACCGTGCCATGGGTACTAACACATGGCTATGTGGATCCACTAAACTTGTGTCCCAAAGGACTAAGGAGTCAACCTCTACTGGAAGGTGCTCTCATAAGATATGTGTCAACCCTTAACTGGCAGGAAGAACACTCAAACCTATGTTGGCTACATAGTTCTGGAACTCGAGGATTGCTTCTAAGGGTCACACCTTCTACTAGCAGGTAATCCTCTATCCCTAGGTTCGCTCGGTGCTAAATTCTACTCCACACTAAATGGACATAGGTACTGAACTGAAATAAATTTAATGAAACATAACTACTGACATTGCTCATCATGATCTGATTATAACAACTGAATAAATAGTAATATTCATGGTTTAACTAAAATAATTATTCGAAAGATCTGAGATGTAAGTAAACACGTAGGTATCAGGTGTTCATAACCTGCCAACACTGAATAATTATAGAATACTATACCAAAACTTAAAAATATAGTAAGGAAATATGGTTAGAAGACCCAAAACATAGACATTCCATCAAATATGTGAGAAATCATAAACTTGAACATGGTAATGGCTTAAAGCATGAGGGAACAACATGGTTACATGGATAAATTCACAATTCGACAATATAACATGAAATTCAATGGGATATGTCATGGGAAATTAAAACTTGGAACAGGAGATGTCCTAACTTTTCTTTATGTCCTAACTTTTCTTGAATTCATTAGTGGACAGGAATTGAGTCAAACTACTAAGGTAAAATATGAATTAAACTCATCTTTAAATGGACATGAAATGAGTAAAACTAATAAGGTAAAAATTGAATTAAACTCATCTTGAACATATGCAACTTCATAATAGAGGAAAAGCTCATATTTCAATCAAAGAAGAGGTTTTTGGGCTCCTGGGTGAAAGGGACCCGTCGATGAATACCCCACCTACTTGGAATTGCTTGAATTTTAAGAAAAAACTTCAACTTTGAGGCTTAAGATATGAATTGAGATAAAACCCTAATCTTAAAGTTCTTGAGAGTAGAGAGAATTAATGGAATCTAAAACTGACTGGTAATGGATAATAACGCCTATTTGATGATTTAAGTTATGGGGGTAGGATTTGAGGTGTGGAAAATTCAAAAATCTCCCTATGAAATTTAATTAAATAACTAAAATTTATTTACTTGACGACTTGGTTGATAGCCTGTCAACTAGTTGACGACTTGTCGACCTAGTAGTCAACTCCTCTTTATGAACTGGTAATGGTTTACAACTTGGTTGATAGCCTATCAACTAGTTAACAGCTTGTCAACCTAGTCATCAAATTCTATTTGTGATCTAGTTATGATTGATGACTTGGCTAATAGCCTATCAACTAGTTGATGGCTTATCAACCTAGTCGCCAACTCCTTTAGTGATGCTCGTTAAGGTTGAAGACTTGGTTGATAGCCTGCCAACTAGTTCATAGCTTGTTAATTTAGTCCTTACCTTTCCTTCAGTGATACTGGGTGATTTTGGTTTAGGCTGATGCTCATCACTAAGTTGACGACTTATCACCTCTAGTCGTCACCTTGATGATAGATAGACATGCTGAGGTAAAATAGGCATTACATTCCAATACTTTATCAGATTAAGTTCAAACCAAATACATTAGAAAGTTGACTGAAATACCTTTCATTTGATATATAGTAGGACACTTGAATCTATATATTCTTGGAGATACACTCATCTAAACTGGACCCTAATTTGTGCATCCGTCAAAACTCTATCGACAAAAGAGTTTTCAACTCGTCCTTGAGTTTGGAGGTTCTTATGACCCCGATTCATATACAAAGATATTCCCAAACCATAGATTTGATAATCACATATATACATACCTAGAATAACTGGATTCAAGTTTGTATACATAGGAACAACCATTTGAATTCTAACCTAAAAATTAAGGGTGTTACACGTACCAACTCTATAACCATGTAAGAAGTTCCCAGTCTTTACAAGGGAGGAAAAGACTCGTAAGCATTGGTTATAAGTCATACACATGACTCATAAGGAAATGTACCAGGTCAAGGATCGCAGGTTAGCCCAGCCCAGAGGTGCGTTTTAAACAAAATAAGGGCACCCAATTTGTGTACCCGACATCACCATCGATTACCCACCTTTATTGTTACTGATTTCTAAGCTCGAAAAAATAAAATAACTCCAAAACATACACATAATCGTTGGTTGCTCTCACATTTCACAAATTTTGTAATCATTTATGGTAGAAAAGTGTTCAAATTGAAGAAACTTAAGATTCCAACAACTCAAGTAAGTCTTTGAACTTAAGTGCTTTATACTTCAAGTTGAAGTTTAAAATAAGTTGAGATTTTAGCATTTCATAGAATTCAATATCTATGTGTATTGAAAATTTGAACTTTAATGCTTAGAAATTGAGTTTGAAATGGAATTTGAGCGTCAATATGAACTTATATACATAGAAATATGTGTTTTTTGGTTTGATATAAGGTGGAAATATTGTGGATTGAAGGATAAATTGGGGATTGCATGTTGGAATCAAATCACAAACTAAACCCTTTGTTATAGTGGATACAGGTTTCCTGATGACTTGTACCTAAATGTAACAAGTCATAACGAGACTCATAACCACTGACAACATAAAGTCTTAGAAGGGTGTAGATTCTGGTATGGATATGACTTTCTTATAAGAGTCATATCCAACCTCTACGACTCGTAAACTAAGTCATAATGACCTAGGGAGGTAACACATAATAGAGTTTTGTTTCTGGTCTATTTATGAGTGTTGGTAATGAGTCCTAAACTATCCTTATGACTGGTTAGGAGAACTCATAAGCTGACTAGTAAACATTTATGTATACACTATTTAACTGACAGTTCGTACATATGAGTCATATTCAGTGGATACGACTAAGACCCCCAAGTCTTAAGAAGTTTAGTAAGGCACACTGACACAGAATTTTCTTTTTTTCCTTTTCCAGTACTTAGATATAACTCATTGCTCTTATGCAATAGTTACTCATGGATCCCAAAGGTGATTCATCTTTGAAACAAGCAACAAATAAAGGAAATAAGAAGAAACCTACACCAAAATCTAATTATAAGTTAGTAAATAAGGGCACAAAATCATCCAGCACTAGTGGTGACCTCGTCAGGTATCCAATGAAGGGGAAGGTAGGGTCACGAGAAAAGATTCCAGTGACAGGAAAGAAAGTTATCACACCAGAGAATACTCTTCCTAAGGGATAAAGAAAGAAAAATCCCCACACCTCACCACCCCAAACATTGTCCCAATCTAAAGAGGACAGTGGCAATGACAATGAAGAAGTTGAATCAATTTTTGATAGAGTTGGAAGTGATAAACGTGATAAGTATTCCAGTTCCTATGAGTTAGATTTAGAGAATGGGAGTGATACTAAAGAGAACGTGACTTCTATTAACATACAGAACCCACCTCTAACTATCGATCCTACTCTAGTACCCATCGTTAAATGGTAGGGGAACCCCGATATGCAGAAAATATACAATGATGGGTTAAGCATACTCCCTACTAACAGAAGATCCAAAAGAAATCTCTATCTTTAAAGGAGATTAACCACCGCAGGCATATCTGAGTAATCTAAATTTAAGGCCAATTTTGACAGTATTATTTCCAATGGATAACTACAGCGTCAAGGAAGTACAAATCCTACACAAGTATGGGAATTTTATGTTTCATAAAAGGGTGAGCAAACGAGGCAAAATCCATAGGGAAATTTGTAGAGGGGTCTTGACCATTTTACGATTCTTGAATAGACTAAGTTTCCAGCCACCAGTAAACACCGGTGAGATGGATTACCACATGGATGAAATGCAAAAGATTACACTGAAGCAGTTGGGGTCAAAAGATAAATAAGGCATTTTTGGGGGATCTTTAAATGGGGAAGAAGTTGGTTGGATGATAGGTTGCCCAGGAGTAGCCATACAAAGGATTGAAAATCACATGCTAAACTTTGAGGCAAAGGCATGGGGGACACTGGCTCATCACAGACTATGTCCCACTACTGGGGACAACATTCTCATCCCAGTTCATGCGACATTGATTGTGAGTTTTATGGAAGTTTATGAGTTTGATGTAGCCTATTTTTTAGCATGAGAAATATGAGACTGAGCTATGGAAGAATAAAAGCTACTACTAGCATATACATGTATTATCAGCTAAACTTGTTTAGCTGCAAGGGTATAGGAACTTCCAGGATCGACCAATTTATTGAGCCTAAAAATATCACAGATTTAGGGTTGATTCGGATGTTTCTTATCCCATAATCCAATAGGCAAAGGATGGTGCATCATTTATAGCTCAAGCAATGCAAAAAGAGGATAAAAAGCAAAGGATGCTAGAGTTTTTGAGGTTCCTGTTGAGGGTGGCCAGTATGAGCCACAATATTTTGATACCACAGGCCAATACAGTACCCCGGTCTCACAATATATTGCAGCCCCACAACCATAATCATCTAGATCTTTACCATCAGGGTATGTCATTATTTCTTAGTCCAGTTTAAATGATATTATTCACAGGTTGGGATTGGTAGAAGTAAAGGTACAATTGATAGAGCATGGTGTGAAGCTCTGGGTTGAAAATTAGCTATAAAAATAAAATTGATGGGTGTACGGTAGTTTGGATGCTTTTGAGAAAAGGATGACCCATCAGTTGAGAAGCGTCCAAATCTCAGAAATTGATAAAAGTGAAAGCTAAGGTGGCCAAAATAAAAGAGAAGGTTAATGAGTTATAGAAAAGGCCTTTTATCTCAGTTCCTATGGTAACTGAAATTGAACCTAAAGTACAAGTTGAAAACATATGGAGTATTCTAAAACCAGAAGAAAAAAGGAGAGAGAGAAAGAAAAGAAAAATCTGAAGCACTAAAAAAGGGAATCTGAAGAAAGCTAAGAAATATAGCCTACAGAGTAAGAGAGGATGGCGGGTGAGGGTCCAAAAGATGAAAGCTAGTGCCGATAGCTTAAAATCAGCAAGTAATGATATTGATGGGGAAATGATGTAGCCTCGATGACTGATGTACCATTGGGCGCACCAGCCACAAATAATGCCACTACTGTAGAGATAGTTCAACAGCTGTGAGGAATATTGTTAATGATGGTGGGACCCAATTTGAGGGCCTACTTCTTAATGCAGTATGGTTTGGTATCTTGAGCACCCAGGTATGTCGTACTTCTTTGTATTACATTATTGGATAAGCTAGGGACAGTACATAGAATTTTGTTGGGGGTGGGGATGTACCAAGGTCGCCACGGGTTACACTTGTCGTGTTCGAAACCTATGGCCACAATCTAAAAAGTATAAGAACTGGCATGTTTTTATTGTTGTTTTTGTATTTGCTGTTATTTTGTGTGGTGTGTGATGTTGTAATAGGAGGAAAATTTGTAACTGTGGTAGTAGATGTGGTTTTAAATAATTATGCTAAATTAGTTCTAACTTTGAAAAATTGTAATGAAAAATTGATGCCTCTCCTAAAATTTTGTTGATTGTGTGATATGTGTATGTGTGAGGGATGACTGAGAATCTAATAATGGAATTAGAAATAGGGATAGTACAACTATGGATAACAATTGCATAACTATAGAAGTAGTACGTAGCAATATGACTCTTTGCAAGTGTGGGTGATGCGTTACTTAGTTCCCAATGTGTCAGAATCTAGAACATGCCCGGTTGCTCTTACCTAAGGTTTAGTACAGTCGAATAGGAAATGATCATAGGTCATTCTTTATTTGAGTCAAATCAAACCTAAATACCTAACCAAATATGATATGAATCCCTAGATCCAAAAATTTGAGTCTAATTGACCTATTTTTTGTTGATTACATTGATTTCACCTTCTCGTTTCACTTACAATGAACTTGTATTAGCCCTGGTGCTCCTTGGACACTGTGCCCCTCAACTTAGGCAAATCACCTAAGTTTAGGGTGGCTATTATAGGGTTGAATAGGAAAAATGAGTATGAAGAAATACGTGCAAAGAAAAAATAAAAAAGTATAGGTGCGGTAAAAATAAAAGATTATAAAAGAAAAATAAAAGAAAAAAAGGTAAGTGAGAAAATAAAACTACACCTGGTCCAGTATGAATGTTCTTTGAAATAAAAAGGGAGACATAAGGGAAGAAATAAAATGAAGAAAAAGTGAAAAATAAGTGGACCCCAAATAAAGCATAGTGTCAAAGAGGCATAATTTCTAAAAATCTCAAAAGGATACCATACCAACCCGAAACCTATGTTACAAGCCTAATAGAGTCCTTTATGATCCTATCCCGACTGTCTGAATACTCATAAAGATATCATATCGGCAATCCTATGGTATTATGTATATTCTAACCAATACTTCTTTGTGAGTGAGAGAGTCTTTTGTAAAATCCTCGAATAACTTGATTGAGCTAAACTGAGTGAATGGGATTTCTTTGATTGTGAGCACAAATGGTTATGTTGTAAGGTTGCTAGACTATTCGACTTTTAGTTGTCTGTTACTAATGTAATGCCATCATTTTGTTCCATTTTGTCATTCCATGTGCCAAATTGATATACATAATTGGATTCTTGAAAGGTTAAAACTAGGAGAGGGAATAAAAATGTTGAAAACTAAACTGATAAGTCACAACCATATGTATCTTAGGATTCTCCTATTTAAGCATCATTGTTGTGTTAGAGTTTTTTATTTTTGTTTGACTGAGGACACACAATCTTTCTAAGTTAAGGATATTGATGTTCCATGAAAACATAACACTTTCAATGCTTAAAATAAATAATTTATGTTGGTACTTAGGTTATTTTGGTAGATATGATATGGTTTTGTGATTGTTGTAGGTGAAACAGGTAAATAATAATCTTGGAATAAAATTAGAAGAAAAAGATCTAAGAAGATGAAGTATGTGGATGATATGAGTCATTACACAAGTCATTAACATAACATATGACGCATAAGCACAACAGTAATAAAAGCCAAGCAGAAAAACTAAGTGAAGGATAGATACGACTGAAGAGTATGAACTGTAAAATGTCGATGTGGGTCGTGGCAAGCAACCATAAAGAGAATAGAAAATCAGTTAGTCATTTAGAGTTAAATTTTTAGAAGAAAATGAGTCAGAAGTTCTGAGTACGACTCGTAAGGATAAATTATAAATATACGAGTGTCTAGAGCTTGGAAATACTAATGCCTAAGTGGTGACAAGTGAAGACCACAAGTCTTATGCTCTAGGTACGACTTATGAGGCTGAGTCGTAAGGATAATTATAAGTTGAAGTCTAAGAGATATTAGAAAGCATACGACTAACACAGTATGACTCTTAAGATACCTTACAAGATGAATCGAGTCATACCTTGTGCCGACATACTTGTTCTATTCCATTTTAATTAGGATTTCTGGGTTATTTTGAGATACTATAAATACCTTAGGGTTATTCCTTTATTAGGTTACATCCTTTAACATAAATTTACAAAACTTTGATCATTGAGATTTTTTTCTTGATATTTTTGGGTTTTTATTCAATTGAAGACTTCAAATTTTCTTCTTCTTATTCTTATGCAATTAATTACATGTGTTCTTTATTAATTATCATCGATTGTTGCTGTAATACCCTGAAAAATCCAAACCAATATTATAGCCATGTACTAAGCTCATTATTAGTACATCATGGTTCTTTTATAGTTTTATGAGTAAGTTAGATGTATATTAAGGCTTCAAATAACTCCCAGCTATCAGACGAATCAAAACATTCCTTGCCGATTGAATTCTTGAGAAAGATATTGGTATAGTTAATTTCAAATGAGCATATCTCTCATTATACTTGGAAATTTTGAGCTCATAACCTATCAACAGATAGATAATTGAATTATCTTTCCAATAATACCAATTTTGTATAAATCCAATATCGGAGAAAAAAGTTATTCCTATTTTACTCCAGCATTTTAGGCTAGAAATAGTGTGACAACATTCGTGGTAGCTTACCACATTTGTGACGCCCTATCATCAAGGTCGTCAGCCTTACGCAGAAACCAGATCCTAAGTGACGACATTCATGGTAGATTACCACATTTGTGATGCCCTATCACGAAGATCGTCTGCCTCAGGCAGAAACCAGCTCCTAAGTAACGACATTCGCGGTAGCTTACCACATTTTTGATGCCTTGTCACAAATGTCGTCAACCTTATGCAGAAACCAACTCCTAAGTAACAAAATTTGTGGTAGGTTACTACATTTGTGATGCCTTGTCACAAATGTCGTCAGAATTGGGCAGAAACCATCAATTCCAGCTCCTGTGTGACGACATTTTTTACGGCTTACCACATTTTTGATGCCTTGTCACAAATGTCATCAGCTATGATTTTCAGCAACTGTGAATTTATTTCATAAGGGTATTTTGTCTTTTTCTTCACCTTTCATGACTTATAACCCTAAAGAGGCATAATTTTTCCTATTTTTTCTTCAATTAAGAATCTTAAAAACCCTCTCTTGCACTCTCAACCACAAGATTAGGGTTTTCTCTCAAAATCATCTCCTCAAGAGCAATCCTAAGGAATTCTTCAAGAACCTTCAGAAACATTAGATCTCTTTCAATATTCAATCACTAAGGTATGCGTATTGTTCATCTATTAATCCAATCCGTTCATAGAGGTCAAGAACCATGTTTTAAATATTATTTTGTAAACTTTTTGTGGTGATATGAGTATGTACATGTTGACGTTTGTTGATTAAGTTTCAATGTGATGTATAAAGGTGTTTTCACGGAATATATATGTTTGTTATTTGAAAACCATGAACTTTAGGTGGTTTAATATGCTGCAAGTATGAAACTCACCTATGCCATAAAGAATGCATGCAAGGTGTTTGATAAAATGATTAGGATGCTAGAAATTCATGTTTTTATGGTTCTATGATGTCTAAATGACAAGTCCATGTTAGCTATATACTTCAATATGAATCCCATGCTTTTCACGTGTTGTTATTGTGGTGGTATGAAGCATCTAAGATAATGGAGATATACAATATGTACACAAAATATATCCATGCATTGCCTACAATGTTTAAGATGTTCAATAACTATATGAAATATGATACCCCTTACTTATGATATTATGAATTTTGGACTCAAATCTTGTGATCAAGTCATGTCATGTGTGTCAATTTCCTTCTATCGAGTCCTGGGGATATTCATACCCAAAAACCATAGCTGTGTGCCTAGATCCATGTTATGTTGTCACTATAATCTCATTCAATCTATAATCTATAGAACTCAGTCAGTCATGTGACTCAAGAAAACCTCAAAAATCTCATGATCTCAGTTAACTCTTAGATAATAGTACTACTCCATCAGTCAAGGGAACTCAGTTAATCTGTCCATGTACAGTCAGTTGAATCATGTTTAGTCTCTTCAAATGGGAGTAGAAGTTAGCACCAAGTGAACCCAAGGATGGGGACTCACCTACCAGTTTTAGGGTGTGATTCTTAGCAGTCATCCTTGTGTTCCAGAACTACGTAGCTAGCATAGGTTGAGATATCTTACCCTGTCAGATTAGGGTTGATGAGGTGTCTTAACCTGTCAGTTTAAGGTCCCACCATTCTCACATTGAGTACCTTCCAATTAAGGGTCATTCACAATTGTCCTTACCAGTGGCGCAGTATTGACACCCCTCTAATTGGGGCAAAGATTGAACCCTATCTTAGCCATAATGGCACATATAGAGCATGTCAGTTAAACAACTACCTCCCACAGTTTGAGACTCGGTCTCATTAAAAGAACTCAGATAGTTGTTCAGATATCAGTATACCAAGATTGTCAGATACAGTCAAATTCAGTTACAATGCGGAACTCAGATAGTTCCATCAGATTTAAGACTGTCAGATACAGTCGCCCATGTTATCAGAACTACAGTTTCAGCCATCTCAGTTATCAGTAAACCATGTATTAGTGTACAAATATAGCTATCACATACTCACTATCTTAGTTACTATGTATGTATGTTTACACTCTCACATTCATATCAATCAGTCAGTTAGCATTGTTCATGCATGTAAACCCTTTTGGATTAGCCTGCCTCACTGGTATACTCAGTAATCCAGTTGTACTAATGTATTTTCACTATGGTTCTTTCTTTTTATGTTACACCATAGGTTCAGAGGCATGAGTTCCAGACCTGCAGTAGCAGTCGCATTTAGCATACAGAGTTGCAGTGAGTTCTCTTCATCCGAGGATGACATTATTTTATTTATTCATTTATTTCTTCAGTTCAGTTTTATGGAGTTAGTTGGAGACATGTTCCGTCAACTCCTTATTTCAGATAATACTTAGAGGCTTTTGGATTTACGCTCAAATTCAGCTTTCAGATTCAATTTTGAGTTGTTTTTGGTATTTTTTTCCCATATGGATGTTATATTATTTCAGTTGAACCTTATGGCCTATTGTGCATGTTTTCCATATTATTACATTATATATGTAGTGTAAAGGTATAGATATCAGTCATGGGTTAGCTTGTGGTCCCTCGGGGTCATGAGCACCGTGTAGCATTTCGATTTAGAAAATCGGGGCGTTATAGTTGCATGAACATGAGCGGCTATTTCCCTGACTAGAGTTGTGGAATCTTGGCGGATTAACTACGTAGAAGAAGTAGGAAATTCATCTATTCTAAAGTGGTTGCATTTATCTTAATCTTCTTTATATAAATTGACCTCAGAGCTACTGCAAGAGCTTGAGGATTGCCTGTATTCGAGAACGTACTCACAAGGAAGTCAAAGATTGGGAAAGGGGATTAAGACAGTAATTTGAGATTCACGTCCATCTTATTATTTTGCCATCTTATCTAATCAACCTAAAACTCAAAAGGTGAAAGTTGAAATAAAGTTATAGACAAGAGAAACAAGCCAAAACCCTGAGACTCAAAAGGCAAAGGGTGATATTTATCAACACGTTCACAAGATGGTTAATAATACATAGCTTGTTGACTTTACATACAAAGAAGCAGAATAGGTGGGTTGAATATAAGAAATTTACAGAGTTGAGAAGCTAGGGGGAACACAGTCCTAGTGTTTGTCTTCTATTGTTTACGAACTCAAAGCATTCAAGTTTGGTTACTACTTACTATTGATTTCCAAATTCCCCCCATTGACTTTTCCACACTGCTCATGGATTTTTTCAAGTTAAACAATTGTTCAATGTTTTCCCTATGGTTTTGAACCTAACCTAGATGGGTTACTATATTTGGATTTGACCGCAACATACCTCTTTGGAGGTTAACTTTGGGCAACATCAAATAGGGATGAACAACAGTGACGGCAGTGCATTGGAGCTTTTCGAACATCACTTTTGGTGAGCCAGCAATAAGGAAAAAGAGGGAAAAGGGAGAGAAAGGAGAGAAGGCTAGAGGTTGGTAGTGCTGCTGGTGAAACTCTAGCTTTTCGTCAATAGTGGTAAGGTGACAGTGAGGAATAGAGAAAGAGTGAATTAACAGAGAAGTAAAAATGTGTATGTGAATATGTGTGTGCATATGTTTAATTTATTAAAAAAAATTCATCCCTCTGATTTATTTATAATATAAATTGACCCCTCTCTTTATCCAAAAAATAAAAGACTAAACCATGTTGTCCCCTTAGAACCCCCTTTATCCTGAAAGTTATTAATCAAATGATTTTTCATCCTTTTAACCAATGTGTGAAGACTCTTTATTCAAGGGATGAAAACATCAACCCATCACTTCAAGTGTTACCTTTTAAAAGTTTATGAGATCTTGACTTGATTGATTTGTTGCTTTATGTATTAAAATAATTGAGTTAACTTTTCATTTGCGGATTGTATTAAATAATATATAAAAATATGAATGTCGATATATAATTATAGAAAAATATAAACAATAAATAAAATATAATTACATTTGAAAAAAATATATTACATTATAAGCAATTATAATGTGCAGTAAAGAATTATAGTGTTCTGTTATGTACGCATGCAGATGACTGTGCAAAGAATTTAAAATGATAATAAATTGATAAAAATTCTAAATTTATGAAATTAAGAATGATTATCAATAAATTATGAAAAGTTAAAATATGAAAATAAATTAATAAAAAACCTGAAATAATAATGATTATTAATAATTTATTGACAATCGTAAAAAATATAAACAAATTTTATTTTGTGTCATTTTACGATCAGGAAGCCTTAAGGAATTAATTTTAAGCATGGAGAGCCAAAATTAGGTGTAAAAATGTTTACTTTAGAGAGGTGGACATAGCCTATCTTAGGACAAACAAGTAAAAAAGCAGACATTATGAAAGGATTTGGTTTTTTTGTAGGAGGTACTATATACAACTGACCACGCCTACCACCTGGATGGGATTCTGACTAATCTCTTGTCCTGTCTTCCTGAGAACCTCCTTGAGCATCCTGGGGACCACCTTATGACCCTGAGAACCAACTCTAGCTGAGAGATAAACTGCTTAGTAGGGGGAACACTCTGCGCTAAAGCAATCCTCACCCTACAACTAAGGAACAGACATGAATAATGTCCACGACCTCTATAATTATAAAATTTCCTAAGAGCTACAGCAAAACTAGATAGTTTAGCTGACCCAAATTGACCTTCACGACTAGAATAACCAGAAGACAAAACCCCTTAAATACTGATCGTCATCTTGACTAGGGGGATCACTAACACTAGACTGACCTCCGTCAGTAATATAAAGCACTGCCTAAATAGGTCTACTGGATGACTCTGAGTCTGATACGATAGAAACAGAGGATATCTACCATAAGAGCTGCTACCTCTGAATAGGGAACTACTACGGCTCTTGCTGAAACTGCCCTGATATCTAGGCCTCTTAGTGTCTCCTCCTTGGGCCTCATGATGCATCTTCTCTATCACTTGAGCATGGTCCGACACCTTAGTAAAATACCTACCCATAGTAACTAGAGTCTAAGTATACATACAAAGGGAGAGTCTCAACCCTCTACCAAAGCAACGAACTCTCTCATACTCAGAATTCAAAATAGAAGTAGCATCTTAGCAAACTTTTTAAATGTACCTTATACTCTACAACTGTCATGAAGCCCTACTCTAATCTCCAAAACTTATCTCTTAGGTGATCCCTAAGGCTGTGAGGAATATACTTCTCGAAGAACATCTCGGAGAACTGAGAATATATGAAAGGAGAAAATCCAAATGGTCTAGAATCAAGATAACTTCTCCACCATTGTCGAGCAACCAAGTCCAACGAAAATGTGATGTATTCCATACCATAAGTCTCAACAAGGCCCAAATTACGAAGCCTATTCTCACAAGTAATCAGAAAGTTATATGTATCCTCACTCGGTGCACCAGAAAACCATGGCAGAGCCAACCTCAAGAATCTACCCAACATCTTCTTCTCCTCAGTAGACATAGCAGGTTGGGTAACCACTTACTGAGCAACTATTAGTTGAACAACCATCAATACAGGAGAAACCACAACTCTAGAAATCGTATCTTCAGGTTGTGCCCTTACCTCAGTACCACTTATATTTGTAGACTGTGCATCATAATACAGTGCACCACCAACTAACTCTAAAATCTTAACCAACGTATCTTAGAGCATTAAAGAAGACATAAAACATGGTGAAACTTAGGTTGGTCAGTGGCCCACCGTTAGCTGGGATGGAACAATATCTAGCTCAGGAATGATAATGTTGATTTTCCCCATCTAGCGGTAGGCTAAGGAAAGACCCAGGCTTTACTAGGTTTTATTTCTTCTTTAGTGCTCAGAGATATGTTTTTTCAGCTTTTGGGGTTAGTTGGTGGTGCATCATCTGATGGTGAATAGTCTACAGATCAGAATGGTATTGAGATGGGGCAGAAGAATCTCTAGATCAAGAACAGGAATGGTGATCTATTCCCATTGCACTCAGACTATTGTAATGACACTTCAAGTCATTTTCTACATTTCTACTTATTTTTATCGTTAGAGCTTTCCAATAGCTTCCCCAAGTTATTTACGACTTGTTAGAATTGATAGTTTGATTAATGGGTAGCTCATTTGGTTTTCTAATCCAATTTTTTATTTTGAAGTCTTCGTTGGCTCCAAATGGCCATCGAGAAAAAAGTTCAATCAAACTATCTTGTATGTAAATTTTGACTATTCAAAAAGCTCTAAAATGCTGATTTTAGGCTAAGAGTACTTTTTGTTTGGGTTTTTAGACATTCAGACTTATTTGACCTATTGGTCGAAAGTTAAGAAAATGGAAAGTTGAATGTGAGACCTACATTTTATCGAAAAAACCTTGGATGAAAATTTTGACTACTCCATTGAGTCCTAAACATCAAATTTGATAGGGTTGCATAGTCCATTTGTGTATATGGGATTCTAGATGAATCTCGAGGGGTAGGCAGACAACTATACTAGTGCACCTACAATCACGGGCCATGGATCGCTAATAGCGATATGGCAGCACCGGAAAATGCCGCGATCACGACATCATAGTCATGAAAGTGACTCTTTAGGAAGCTGACTAGTAGCATAATTACAATAAGGAGATGTTGCGAACACGTCTCCTTTCCCTACTGAGATGTATAATGAAAGTGATAGTCATTTCACGACAGTGGTACTCGAGCACTTAGAATGGGTATAAATAGACCCCTTTTAGCCCCTATTTTTCTATTCTTCATCCATTTTAAGATAGATAAGACCCTAATTGTTAGATAGCTTGGGATTGAATCTTGTGGCTTATTTGGAAGCTGTATTAATTCTTATTTTGTAATTCTCCTTTGATTTGTGGTAAGATTCACTCTTTTCTCACAGTTGATTTTCCCAATTCTTATAAAAAAATCCCTAAATCTTGGTGTCATGATTTTATCCATAATGTATCTCATATTTATCCATATTTAAGGGTAATTTATCCTTGAGAATAAGAGAAAGTTAGGTTGACCTCGAAAATGCATTTTTCATAGGTGGAACCCACATGAGATTTTGGTGTGACTTTTGGACCTGAACCACAATGGTATAATATGGATATCATTATTCTTGTATTGATGAATTTATTTTGATTTTGATAGCGTGGCATCTTTGGGAGGCTTCTCAAAAGGAAAAAATGGTGATTTAGCAGATCTTTTGAACTTTGTTTGGTGTTCAGGTAGGCTAGGTTTTACCCCTTATTAGATTGAACAGATTCATAGTATGTTTATGGTACTGTGTTAGATTTGGGATGGTTTTTAGGTATTGGTGTGGTAAATTAAACTACTTGGGTTAGTTGGACTATTTAGGCTATGTTGGCTAGCACCTTGGGCATGATTAGCCTAGTTAGTCATACCTTAGGAGAAGTTCACCTCATGGCTCTTGTTTAGGATGGAAACTTACCCTAATTGTTACTACCTTAGGTGGAATCAACTTAGTTGCTATCTATTGGGAGAAATTACTATCCTAGGGCTACTTATGGCTTATTTAACATCCAAAAATGGGTTTAAATACCTTAGCCTAGTCCGAGGTAGAAATTTTTTGGTAAAGGATTTTGGAGATTTAGAAGTGGGCCTCTTACATGCTTGCGTACATTTAGAAAATTTTTATTGTGGTGATATTGAGACGCCTTAGTACTTGATGGTTATTATGGTTGATACTAAGATTTGATGCTTATTAATTAAGCTATTGTTCTGCTACTAATGAGCTATTGACTAAGCTAGTGACCATACTTATGGACTATAATAATAATCTTGCTATTGGCTATATTAGTGATAATGCTATTGGATATGTTAATGACCATGCTTATTGATTATATTAGCGATTATGCTATTTTTTATGCTAAAGATTATGTTTAATAACTATTCTAGCGATTATGCTATTGATTAAACTAATGATTATGCTATTGGTCATGATAATGATGATATGGTCATGAGTACAAGTTTAGATATTGCTTATTTCATGGATTATACAAATACTGATTCAAGTTTGGATAATAATGATAATATCGACTATTTATATCCGGTGTAAGTCTAGAGGATAGCTATGATATTGATGACATACCTACTGTTTCAAGTCCGAATATTCATTATGATATGATATATATACATGGTTATTAGATCAAGTCAAAAATGGGCGATTGTGACAGCATGATAAGATCTAGGTAGATTCTAGTTGATGAATAGTGATTAGTTGGTAAATGGTGAATAATTGATACATGATGACTAGTTGATATATGTTTATTAGTTAGTAAATTATTACTTTTTGGCATTAATAATTATGGCTAGTGGATAAATGATGGCTAGTGGACAATCGATAGTTATGGTGTGGCATGTCATGGATGAATTCAAGTTGTATCATGAGAGTGATGAATGTCGGTGGTGGGTTATACTATATTGTTTATACCTTTCAAGCTTATGGGGGCTTGTGATTGGTTATTTACTTTTTCGCACTAATTGGCTTATGGGGACCAATTTGTAGTTATGATTGCATGTGTATGATTTCTTGTGTTATGTTATTACTTCGGTTTATTTACTTACTTATGTACGGCAATGTTAGAGTTAATTTAGGTTTTCCTCTTCACCTTGACTTAGTTATGTTATCCTACATTTTATCATACTTATATCATTATTTAGCTTAGTCGATCGATGATGCCTACTAAGTACCCGCAGTTTTGGTACTCATACTACACTTTTGTATCTTTTGATGCAGATTCAAGTACTAGTTATCATCGTTGACAAGCATTCGTGTTGTGTTGACTTTCACAGATAAGGTGAGCTCTTGGAGTCAAGACGCCTAGTTTTTTATATCTTTCTATCTTCAGTATTTTATTTTGAGATAAATGGTGTATACTATTCTAGAACTTATGTTGTATTTATTAGAAGCTCTTGTACTGGCTCTATCAGGTTTTGGGATGGATTTCTATATTGATGGATTACTCCTTATCTATTTTTTTCCTTATTTAGTTGTAAGTTGCATATGTTTGTTTTTTGCCTTTTTTGGGCATTTCCCACTGAGTTAACCCATTATATTTAGCTCTAGTTTACAATTTGGCTTACCTACTGGTGGGATAGAGTAGGTTCCATCATGACTGGTAAGTAAGGTCAGAAAATGATAGCATGCATCCTACCGGATGTTTCAACCTATTTGGCAACAAATAATTCCTCTTACAAATAGCTTTTAGAAGCTTGGAGAAACTGCACAACAAGGTACTCAAACCACTAAAGTTGGTGCAGGGGAGGGATATTCCCCTAAGTGGTCATGGTTAAGTTTTTATGTTGGGATACTAGAGGCCTTAACGACCTCAATAAGCAGAAGGAGGTTAAACTCCTCTATAGTAGTGTAGGTACTAATTTGGTTTACTTTTTACAAATTAGAATAAAGATGAATAGTGTGGCTACTATAGTTGATAACATGTTTGGTGTATGTTCCTCTTATAGTAACCATGATGCTCACTACAATGGAAGAATAGTAATAATTTGGTGGAGTGACTGGTATGATTTGGATGTGAAATCTAAAATTGCACAAGCTATCACTTGATATGTCAAATTCATTCCCTTCAACCTAATTTTGAAGTTACCAAAGTGTATGCTTTTAATATGAGGGAGGAAAAATTAGAGCTTTGGGACTAACTGAGAAGGACCAAGCAAGGATGCACACTCAAATAATCCTAGGGGATTTAATGCAGTACTATATAAGAAAGACAAAATAGGTGGAAATGCAGTGACTTATGCTGAAGTGATTGATTTCTAGCAATGTGTGGATGATTTTCAAGGGGAGGAAATGCCAAGCATAAATGCTAAATATACTTGGAGTTACAGTCAAGAAGAAAGAATATATTCTAAGATTGACTGGGTGTTTGTTAATGCTGAATGGTTGGATAACATGCCATATATAAAGTGTTATGTACTTTGAAGGAGTAAGTGATCACTATCCAATTTTAATCAAGTTGATTGAGTAAGAGCATAGGTCTAAGGCATCTTTCAATTACTTCAATGTTTGGGGTACTCATAAATATTTACTTTCAATAGTTTAGGAAGCCTGGGGCATCCTAATTCTGGGGTATCACATGTTTAAGGTGGTACAGATAATGAAAATCTTGAAGAATGGTGTAAGAAAACTACTTAAACAAGACTTTCACAATATGATAGAGTAGGTGAACTCAGCTAGACAAGACCTCAAGATGATACAAATCCAACTGCAATCTTCCCCAATGGACAAATACCTACAACAGGAAGAGAAAAAAACCAGACAACAATTTCAGAGAACCTCCTACTTGGCTGAGCTAATATTGATGCAAATAAGTAAGGTTACTTGGTTGAGACTACATGATGATAACACAAAATACTTCTTCTCCATTCTTAAGAGAAGGAAAAGTCAGCAATTAATAACTCAACTCAAATATCAGTCTAACCAAATGCAATATGATCAAACTCAAATAGTGTAACACCCTGGGTTTTAGAACCTTAGAAAATTTCCTAAATTTTTGGTTTCTGGAAATTATACGACTTGGGGTACTAGTTGTATAATAGGGTACAGTTGGTATGGGATGGTTGTATGCTAACCATTTTTTGTTGGTGGGTTGGATTGGTTTTTGGAATAGATATGACTTGGGTGGGTATGGGTCATATGGTGGGTAATAGTTTGTATGGTTTGGTTTCTCCAACACTTAATCTAAAACGTGTTAACTTAACTTAGATTTGAGTATGAGTGGCTCACCATGAGCGGGAAAATAGGGTATGACTCATACCATTGACTTGTATGATAGACAGAGTCCAAAATTCTCTTTAATTTCCATTTTATGATGGGTATGAGTCAAGGGTACAGGTCGTATGATTGGATACAACTTGGATTAGATGATCGTATGATAGACAGTGTTGGGGTCCAAAAAGAGGCCTAGGGTACGAGTGGTGGGTACCACTCATATGTTGTGGTACTACTAGTATGGGGTAGTCATACCCTCTTGCAGGATTTTTATATAGTTTAAATTAGGGTAATTTGGACATTTCCCAACTTAACCTGTTAAGACCCCACGACTTATAACTCTTTTGGAACATCATTTACCCTAATATTTCAATCTTAAACACTTAAAACTCTGTCAAATTCACTTTAAGGCTCTTGGGTAAAGGAAGGCTAGGGTTTCATCTAGAGGATCAATTTGGGTTTTGTACAGGTGATCTCTCTCCATTATTTTCATAATCTAAGGCAAGATACTTCTCCCTCATTGTTAGTTCCAATTAAAGGCATGTTTTATGAATTGTTTTTATGTTATAATTGTAATATGGTTTTGGGTTTTCAAATATATATTAGGGGTTTTCGTTATAAATGGTTGGTTATGGTTTTCCTATGTTTTAATTATGGATTTACATATTTTAATGATGGTTTGGACATTTGGTTGCATGGGAATGGTTAAATGGTACTTGGTTTTGATTTTGGAAACACTATGCCCTCAATGTGTTTGATAAAATGCCTATGATAATGCTTTTACTATATTGTTGGAGTTTTAATGGAAGAAAATATTTTACTATATTGTTGGACTTTTTATGAAACTAAATGCTTTTACTATATTGTTGGACTTTTACTGCAACTATTGCATGGTATAACTCAGTAATCGAACCCTAAATAGTGCAAATGGTTTAATTGGTCTAAAATGGTTAAATGGTAAGGCCTTGGTGGTTATGGTTAGTTTAATCAAAAATCTTACAGGGTACAAAGGAATGCCCCAAGCTAACTTAATAATGTTACACTTGTGGGTACACGAGATTCCCCAAATCAACTCAATAATGTAACACATGGATACATGGGAATCCCTATTCATAAAGGGTTGGCTAAGGATATTGTTTGCAAGCTATAGTCGGTATGACGATACCACTATTTATAGCCTTGGTTACTAACAAATGGAATGGTCGTCTTAGTTTTGTGGTAATGGTTTTAATTGGGAAATAATGGTAGGGTGTGATAGCTAACTATGAAGGTGTGAGTCCATTGGATTGACACTAGAATCTCATGTTTGTCGACATAAGGATTGGGTCATGATGACCATATTAGGTACATGGGAATCCCTAACACTTGTATATATGTATCATAGAGAGCGAAGGATACACAGGAATCCCCTACTCGTATGATATCTCCTGTTTGTACAACTATACACATCATGGCCTGTTCAGGGGGTTATACTAGGCCCATATAGCCCGTCGGTAGTTCTAGGATGTTTAAGATACACATACCCAAGTTAATGGTTTTTAATGCATGCTAAACTTGGTTCCCTCTTCCTACCATGGTTATATATATATATATATAGTTGTTAATGCATATGGTTGGTTTACTTGGTTTCAAAGGTTGGCATTACTTTATCCTTATCTTGAGTACTTGCTAGTGTTCACCTACTAACCCGTCTTCAGGCAAAGGTATCCCCACGTGATTCAAGGATCATCCAATCTACTTTCTTACTTAGTGATCATATTTGGGATCAGCTATTGGATTGAAGTAGTGAGCTTCTATATTCTGAAAGGCTCCATTTCATATCATGGATGTCTTTACATACTTTGGTCATTTTATGGATATTGGTTTTAGCTATGGTTAGGGGCATGCCCCAATTGAATATTGTGTTTCTTTTGGTTAGAGTCTTTGTGTGACTACTATGGGTTGGAATGGACAGTGTCGGTATTGGTTCCATCCTTAGTATTGGCATTGTTATTGAGGATGTTACCATTTGATTGAATTTATGATTGTTCCATCCTTTTATGTTATGTTATAGATAGGAACTTGGTTTTTTTATTAGTTTGGTTATGGTTTTTTATTGGTAATAAATGGTTGGACATGTTTGGGATGGTCATAGTTATAGACCTATCCTAGAGTCTAGACATTGTAATAAACACTATCTATTTAGATGTTTAGAATTCATCTGACTCAGGGTATGCATATTTGGAGGTTGGGTTGGGTAATGGGGATGGTCCTCGATCCTAGTTTGACTTGGGATGCCTATTACGACAAGGCCATAGTTTGGGTCATGCCAAGTTGGTATCAGATCTTTAGGTTTATAGTCAATATGGAGTCGACAAACTAATATTGAGTAGAGTCTTTTTTAAGGGTGTGTAGCGCGCCATACTCATAAATGAGAGGCTACAAGGCATTTAGGAAATATTTCTCTTCTTTTTGTTCTATTTTCATGCTTAGGGTTTGATCCCAAGAATCTTCTCTAATTCTTGTTTGTTCGCTTTTTAGATCATGCTTCGGTGATCTGAGACACAAGAAAACTCTTTTTTCCCAACTAGGGATGATATTAAAGGGACACGATCTACTCAGGGGATCCATACTCGATCTAGGGGTCCAATCCCTGGTATTTCTAGAGTTTCACCAGTTCCTTCTAGTCCTCCTCGATCTAATGTGACAAATGTGGAGTTTCATTAGTCGATTCATATGATTGCTCAGTTGGTAGCCTCTCAGACTGATTGTGGTACATCTGGTATTGCATCGCCTGAGGCCACAAGGGTTGTCTTGTTCATGAAAATAAGTCCTCCAACCTTTTCTGGTGTTAAGGTGGAGGAGGATCCTCAGGGTTTTATGTAGGAGATAGAAAAGATCTTCAGGGGCATGAAAGCTATGAATGTAAAGAGTGAATTTCTCTGCCTATAAGATAAAGGATATATCGTACCAATGGTCTGAGAAGTGGGATCAAGCAAGGGGTGAGGTTGATAAGTGTTCTCTGTGGGAGACTTTCTCTAATGCTTTCCTGGACCATTTCTTTCCTTATGATCTGAAAGAAGTAATGGCAAAGGAATTTTTTAATCTGAAATAGGGGAAGATGTCGGTCAAGGAGTATTTCTTGAAATTTCACCAGTTGTCTAGGTATGCTCCAAAATTGGTGTCTGATATGAGGGTTAGTATAAGAAAGTTCTTTTCAGGACTGTCTTGGGATTTGATCCTTAAAGCAAGACTGCATTACTGATCAAGGACATAGATATTTCTAGTTGGTAGTTTATATAAAATAGGTGGAGAAAGAAAAAAATGTAGGCTGAGATAAGTGAACGGCAGGGTAAGAGGTTCAGGTTCTCTGATTAAGGTGGTGGTCAATAATAAAGAGATCGAGATTATGGTAAGTGGACAAAGAAGAAATGGGGGCTAGAGCTAGTGCTCCTTACCCATAGTAGTCGGGTGATAGCGTCAGCAAGGTGGCAATAATTTCCTAGCACAGAGTGCCTAATCTAAAGCAAGTGAGGCTCAGTCGACCTCATCGTTCCTTCCTTGCCGGTTCTGTGGTCAGTTACATCAAGGTTCTGTAATAAAGGGAGGGACAGATATTTCAAATATGGTTAGCCAGGCCATATGCTTAGAAACTGTCCAGTTGGTAAGGTAGGTACAAAAGCGAAAAGAGTCTCGATTGCCTCTTCTTCTACTCCAGCTCCAAAGGGTATTGCTTCTGTATCTTTTTCTGCTTCTGCTAGCGGCATAGGCCAGAATAGGTTGTATACTTTTACTACTCGACAAAAATCTAAGGTATCGCCTAATGTTGTGACGTGTATGTTACAACTCTTTTCTCAGGATATTTATTATTTACTTGATTCAGGGTCCACTCTCTCTTATGTAACCCCATTTATGGTTATATATTTTGGTTTTGATCTCAAGATTATTTTAGATCCTTTTTCTATTTTTACCCTAGTAGGTGACTCTGTGGTTGCTAAAAGAGTTTATAAGGTGTATGTGGTATTGGTTGGTAGTAAAGAGACTTTGGTGGATTTGTTTGAAATAGATATGGTAGATTTTGATGTTATTCTAAGGATGGATTGGTTATAATCGTGCTACACTTCCTTTGATTATCAGACTCATAAGGTTGTCTTTAAGTTCCCTGGCGAACCAGTTATTAAGTAGGAGGGTGGTTCCCTAGCTCCTAAAAGGAGGCTTATTTCATATCTTATAGCCTAGAGGTTAATCTCTAAATGATGTCTCTATCATTTGGTCCTAGATAAAGATTCTAACTTAAAAGTTCCTTCCTTACATTCAGTTTTGGTGGTGAATGAGTTTCCTGAGGTCTTTTCAGATGATCTTTGTGGTGTTCCTCCAGATAGGGAGATTGAGTTTGGTATTGATTTCTTCTGGACACTCGTCCAAAATCTATTCCTCCTTATAGAATATCTCCAGTTGAGTTGAGAGAACTCAAGGATAAACAAGGATCTTTTAGATAAGGGTTTCATCCATCCTAGTGTGACCTCTTAGGGTGCACTAGTATAATTCATGCTTAAGAAGGATGGTTCCCCTCAAATGTGCATTGACTATCAGTAGTTGAATAAGGTGACAGTTAAGAATAGGTATCCTCTTCCAAGGATAGATAACTTGTTTGACCAGTTGCAAGGTGCCAAATTCTTTTCTACGATAGATCTTCGATCTAGGTATCCTAAGCTTAAGATCAGGAAAGTGGATATCCCTAAGATGACTTTTTGTACTCGGTATAGGCACTTTGAGTTCCTGGTTGTATTATTTGGGTTGACCAATGCCCCAGTGGCATTCATGGATTTGATGAACAAGGTATTCCATCATTTTCTGGATCTTTTTACCATTGTGTTCATTGATGATATCCTGGTATATTTTAAAAGTGAGGTTGATCATTCCAATCACCTCCATGTGCTGTTCTAGACTTTGAAAGAGCAGTAGTTGTATGCCAAATTCTCTAAATATGAGTTTTGGTTGAATACTATTACTTTTTTGGGTCATATTATTTCTAGTGAGGGTATCATAGTTGATCCACAAAAGGTGACAGCGGTTAAGAAGTGGCCTAGACCCATGACTCCAACTAATATTTTGAGCTTCCTGGGTTTAGATGGGTATTATAGGAGGTTGATGGAAAGTTTCTCGAATATAGTTGCCCTATTGACTATACTCAGATAAAGGTAATGTTTTCTTGGTAAGATTCTTGTGAAGCTAATTCCAAGAAGCTTAAGGATAATCTAACTTCGGCTCCAATTTTGACTTTACCTGAAGGAGATGAGGGGTTTATGGTGTACTGCGATGCATCCTGGGTGGTACTTGGTTGTGTTTTGATATAGTATGGTAAGGTGATTTCCTATGCTTCTAGGCAGTTGAAAGTGCATGAGAGGAATTATCCTATTCATAATTTGGATCTATTAGACTTGGTGTTTTCATTGAAAATCTAGCGGTACTATTTGTATAGAGTGCACGTGGACATTTTTTCTGATCATAAGAGCCTTCAGTATGTGTTCACTCAGAAAGAGCTTAACCTCAAGCAAAGGAGATAGCTTGAGCTTTTTAAGGACAATGACATTAGTCTTTAGCATCATCCAGGTAAGGCTAAGGTTGCTATTGATGCTTTTAGAAGGTTATCCATATAGAGTTTAGCTCATATGGATAAGGAGAGGCAGGAGTTGGTAAGGGATATTCACCGCTTGGCTAACCTTGGAGTTCGTCATCTGGACTTTGAGGATGGTAGTATGATAGTACAAGAAGTGGTTTGGTCATCTCTTGGTGCAGAGATCAAGGAGAAGCGAATTCTCGATCCTATCTTAATAAAAATCAAGGGTGATGTAGGTGGGCAAAAGGTAATCGTATTTGAGATAAATGGTGATAGTACCTTGCGGTACCATGGAAGGTTATGTCTTTCTGACATAGATGGTTTATGAGAAAGGGTATTGGCTGAGGCACATGAATCTCACTATGTTGTTCATCCCGATTTGACAAAAATGTATCATGATCTAAAGGAGATGTATTGGTGGAATTGTATAAAAAAGGATGTGGATAATTTTGTGGCCAAGTGTTTAGTGTGTCAGCAAGTGAAAGTTGAGCACATGAGGCCTGGTGGGTTGTACTAGGAAATGGAATTTCTAAAATGGAAATGGGAGGTGGTCAATATGGATTTTGTTATTGGACTTCTCGGTCTCGAAATTAATTGGATTCGATTTGGGTCATCATGGATAGGATGACAAAGTCAGCTCACTTTTTGCCAATGAGGACTAACTTTTTGGTTAAGGGTTATACGAAGTTGTATTTTTATGAGATCGTAAAGCTGCATGGGGTGCCTGTTTTAATTATCTCTAATCATGGTACGTAGTTCTCATCTCAGTTTTAGCAGTCATTTTAGAAAAGGTTGGGTACTAAGGTTAGTTTGAGCATTTTTTTCACTCACAGAAGTATAGGCAAGTAAAAAAAATGGTTTAGACATTGAAAGATATGCTTTGTACATGTGTAATTGATTATGGTGGCAATTGGGTTGAGCGTCTACCAATAGTAGAGTTTGCTTACAATAATAGTTATAATTCTAGGACTGGAATAGCCTCTTTTAAGGCATTTTATGGTAGGAGGTGTAGATCTCATATTGGGTGGTTTGAGGTCGGTGAGGCGGATATGTTTAGCTCATATTTGTTTTTTCGCGCTATGGAGAAGGTAAAAAGGTTATGCGGGATAGGCTTAAGGCGTCTCAGAGTTTCCAAAAGTCCTATACGGATGTAAGGCATAGGGACTTAGAGTTTGAGGTTAGGGATAGGGTGTTCCTAAAGGTGTCCCCCATAAAGAAAGTAATGCGGTTCAAAAAAAAGGGGAAGCTCGTTCTTTAGTACGTTGGTCCTTATGTGGTTTTGCGAAAAGTTTGTAATGTTGCTTATGAATTGGAGTTGCCTTCTAGTTTTAGCTCCATTCATCCAGTGTTTCATGTCTCTATGTTGATAAAGTGTATTGGTGATCCTTCTTCAGTTGTTCCTTTAGGAGAATTGGGTATCTCGAA